>NW_008350769.1:267828-397266 GCF_000622305.1 Nannospalax galili
GAGGAAGGCTGTCTACCTGATGTCTTTATATCCATGCTCAGATGCCAAGGAGCTCAGAAAGTAACTGACTGTGACTAGTAATAATCAGATATATAGAGATTAGAAACGTATGTGCAAACATCTTAGCGTCAATTGCATTAAAAGTGAATTTTATGTATGAAACTGTATTTTAATAATGAAATAAGATCTTTTTTAAAGGTTAAAACCTCATTTAATTTTATGTCTTAAAGGGTTTATACTGAGTACAATATTATATAACTATTAATTCAACTGTAAACCTAAAAATTTACAGACAATCTTGAAACAGATGCATCTTAGCTCTGGAAATTGTTATTGAATATGTCAATGCTGTTGTCATGAAATGCTTCTTCTAATTATATGGCTATTAAATAAATAATTTAAAAAAAATCACACCAAATAAATAAATCACATGTACAGTTGCCCCTCACATTCCTCTGGCTCAGACTAGCTCTGAAGCACATTAAGCTGTAAAAAGACTGGAAGATGGTATCACTATGCCGATGGCCTAGCTCAGATGTTTAGAAGACTTGCTTATTAAAAGAAATGAGAGAACAGATACTGTGATGAGAGTGTGGGGCTATTGCCAATGTAATTACCACACGAGTGATAAAGTAGAAAAGCTAGGAGAGGCCAGCAAGATGGCTTGGTGGTGAAGGTGCTTGCCCTACAAGCTTGGCAGCCTGAGTTCAATTCCCAGAACCCATGTAAAGGAGGCAGTATAGAATGGATTCTACACAGTTGTCCTCTGACCACCACATGCATGCCCTGGCACATGTGTCCACCCCCATGAACTGTCAAAATAAACAGAAAGGGAAAAAAAAATAAGAAGGAAAAGGAAAATTAAGTTACTGTTTGTATAACAGTTAAATAATTCCATTTTAAAAGATTACTGGAAAGAAAAGTCTTGAGTCATTCACTTGGTAGTTAGGTAAATAATTGGAATCAGTGGGAAAATTACTGGCCTGTAATAAACTTTAAACTGAAAGAAACTTTTTATGTTTTCAGGTTTCAAACATCTTTAAATAGATCCCTTGGGATTTCTGCCAGCCAATTCAATGGCGTCCTCTACTACTGTGCCTCTAGGATTTCACTATGAAACAAAGTATGTTGTCCTCAGCTACCTGGGACTCCTCTCTCAGGAGAAGCTGCAAGAGCAACCCAGTCCCTCACCCCAAGGTACTGTCTTTGGCTCATAATAAGGTCTTGATTTGCAGCTAAGTAATTTATATATGTATTTGTATCTAAGCAATTTATATGTGTAAGATCAAGTACTATTAATATGTTTATGGAGAATAATCACTCCCATCCCACTCCCATTCCATTCCCAGTCCCACCTTGCTTTGGAAGGTTTTTTTGTTTTGTTTTGTTTTTTTAATATTTTATTTGTTATTTCTATTTTACGTGTATGAGTGTATTGCCTCCATGTATGTGAGTGCACCTGTATCGTGCAGTGCCGCAGAGGTCAGAAGAGGGCTTTGGGTTCCCCTGGAACTGGAGTTAAGGACGGTTTGTAGCGGCCATGTGGGTGCTGGGAATTGAACCTGAGTCCTCTGAGCCATCTCTCCAGCCCCTTGTTTGATTTTTCACATTTATTTTGTGTGTGTGTGTGTGGGTGAACTTAGGTTATCAGGTTTTCTGGCAAGCACCTTTACCTGCTGAGCCATCTCAGCTACAGACAGGATCTTGCCATGTCCTGAAACTTGTTATGTAGACCAGGCTGGCCTTTTATTTGTGTCAGTCCTGCTTCTGCTTTCTAGTGCCAGGACTGTAGAGATGTGCCACCATATCTGGCCTGCCCATTTATTTATTTATTTATTTATTTATTTTTATTTTATTTTTTTATTATTATTTTTATTTTTTTATGTGTATGAGTGTATTGCCTGCATGTATGTGAGTGCACCTGTGCTGTGCAATGCTTCAGAGGTCAGAAGAGGGCTTCAGATTCCCCTGGAACTGGAGTTAAGGATAGTGCGTGGCTGCCATGTGGGTGCTGGGAATCGAACCCAGGTTCTCTGCAAGAGCAGTCAGCACTCTTAACCACTGAGCCGTTTCTCCAGCCCCTTATTTATTTTTTAATTTACTGTGTGTCTGCGTGCGTGTATGTGTGTAGGCATGTTTGTGTGATGGTCAGAGGATAGCTGTTTTGCAAGTTCTCTCCTTCTACTTTTTGTTTGGTTGTTGTTGTTTTTGTTTTTTGAGACAGGGTATTCCTCTAGCCCCAGCTGGCCTGGAACTAGATAAGTAGACCAGGCTGGCCTTGAACTCACAGAAACCCACCAGCCTCTGCCTCCTGCATGCTATGATTAAAGGCCTGTGCCACCATACCCACCTGTCTTCTATTTTGTTTTCTGAGGCAAGGTCTTGTTACTTCTGTGCTGAGTTGCATGTGTAACCTTCTGGCTAATTCTACTGTGTGCCTCTTATTTGGCCATAAGGGTGCGGGGCTGGGATTACAGACACAAGTCACTTCATCCTGCTTTTTTTTTTTATGGGGTTCTGGGGATTGAACTCAGCTCCTCAGGTTTGGGAGGGAAGTGTGTTTATCTGCTCATTCATCTCACTAGGCCCCGACTTTTAATGGTTTTGAGAGTTTGATGCTTGAAATTATTGCCATTGATACAGGTAAAAATGTGTTACATAGCGTGGTGGCTCATGCCTTTGATCCCAGCATTGGAGAGGCAGAGGCAGGTGGATCTCTGTGAGATGGTGGCCAGCCTGGTCTACATAGTGAGTTCCAGGTCAGCTGGGGCTACAGGGAGACGCTGTCTCAAAAAGACCAAAAAAAAAAAGTATTACATAAATATCAATAAACAGAACTTGTTCTCTTTAGAGATTTCACACTTGATATGACATGATTAGAATGACATAATGATTTTTAAATGTACATATAATTGAAGTATTTTATTATTTTATTGTTCTATTTTTCTTTTTCTTTTGGTCTTTTTGAGACAGGGTTTCCCTGTAGCTCCAGCTGTCCTGGAACTCACTATGTAGACCAGGCTGGCCTTGAACTCACAGAGAATACCTGCCTCTGTGCTAGGATCAAAGGTGTGAGCCACCATGCCTGGCTGTTTTTTTTGAGACTGTCTCATAGCCCAGGCTGCCCTTGAGCTTACTGTAGCCAAGGCTAGCTATGATCTCATTTTCCCACCACAGCCTGCTGAATATAGGGAGTATAGGTATGAGCCACCATGTCTGGCTTTTTTTTTTTTTTTAAAGACTAATTTTTATTTATGTGTACATGTCTGTGTATGTGTGCCACACGTGTGCTGGTCCCTTCCAAGGTCAGAAGAGGGTATCGAATCTCCTGGAGCTGGAGTTACTGTTATGAGCCACCTGCTGTGGGTACTGGTAACCAAACTCAGATTCTTTGCACAAGCAGCACTCAACAGCCCCTTTTTTGTTTTTTGTTTTGTTTTATTTTTGGAGACAGAGTCTCATGTAGCTCAGGCTGGTCTTGCATGGTGGCATACACCTACCATTCCAGTGCTTGGGAGGCAGAGGTTAAAAGGATCAGGAGTTGAAGGCCATCTTTGGCTACATAGAGAGTTTATGGCTAACCTGGGCTACATGAGACCCTATCTCAAAAAAACAAAAAACAAGGAGAAGGTTCAGTAGGTAAAGGTGTTTGCCACTAAGACCGACAACCTGAATTTGATCCCTGGAACCCACCTGGTAGAAGGAGTGACTTGTGTATGCTCACACACATACACAAAATGGACCAATAGATAAGACCTTTTAACTGACTATTTCAGTAATATGAATTTATATAACAATTTAAGAGTCTACAGAGTGTAGGTCCTTGGACAGGACTCCCGTATTGAGGTCCATCCACCCAGGGCTCAGGGACCATTGCAGAAGAGGGGGTGGAAAGATTATAAGAGCCAGGGAGGAGGTCCATGACCATATGGAAATGGCCCTACAGGCACCTGGGGCCCTTCTTATACAAACCTACAGCAATGGTGTCAGCATGCACAAGACCCATGCAAACTTAGGCAGACAAAAACCCAGCACAGAACTGTGGAAATGAACAGGAAGCCACAATCTTTTTTTTTTTTTTTTTAGTATTTTTTTTATTATTTTTATTTTATGTGTATGTATAGGTGAGCATGCGCTGGGCTCTCAGGGTCCCAGCGCGAACTCCTGGGCAGTGAAAGCTCCTCCGCTACTGAGGTCTACTCAGTCGATCCCATCCCTATTTCACCCGTATACCTTCCTCAGGATGTGAGGTCCACTGGCCACTTGGACCACACGGGAAGCGTACGAGGAACGGCGAAAGCCAGGGTGTCCGTGAGTCGGTGACGGAGGAATAGCGCCCCCCCCCCGGGGAGACTGGATCACAGGATTTAGTGTTACAGCTCAAGAGTGATCCAGCTCCAACTTTATTGGAGTAAAACTAGGACTATTTATAGTGTAGAGACAGTAGAAGAAGTCTTAGCTGATAGGTACTTTTAGGATGCCTCATTTACATAGGTCGGTGGGCTTCTATCAGGCTATCAGACAACGCCTTATTAAAACCTGGTAGCTCCTGTGCCGGAGGGCATGTATTTGTGGCGAGCACTTTAAGAGAAGAGTCAGGGAGGATGCCAGGAAGGCACTCTGCTATGAAAGGAATCTGCAGCACATGGTTTCCGAGCTCGTGAGCTATCCGGACGTGAAGAGACTTCTACTTTGCATAACAGAGGACCCCAACATGTATGAGTGTATTGCCTGCATGTATGTGAGTGCACCCGTGTCCTGCAATGCCACAGAAGTCAGAAGAGGGCATCGGATTCCTCTGGAACTGGAGTTAAGGATGGTTCGTAGCCGTCATGTGGGTGCTGATAATGGAACCCGGGTCCTCTGCAAGAGCAGTCAGTGCTCTTTACTACTGAGCCATCTCTCTTAATCAAAGAATTATTGGCAGCTGATTACTGCTGGGTAAGGAAGAGCTGAATTTGAAGGGAGAGACTGTAGATAGGCTGACTAAACTCCGGTGGATGAACTGCACTGAGGGCCATCTGAGGACACTAGCTTTACATAATAGGCCTTAACACAAATGACAGAATGTATGAACTCCAGCGGGGCGTGGGGCGGTATATGGGTGGGTGCCGAAGGGGGAAGGGGGTATAAAGATGATTTTCTGTATGAAACAAAAATTCAATAAAAAATATATAACAAATTCATATTTATGAGAGACTCAGTGTATTTTTTAAAATTTGTTTTTATTGAGCTCTTAGTGTATTTTAAAAAATATTTTATTGTTTTATTTTATGTGTTTGAGTGTATTGCCTGCATGTGTGTTGGTGCACCCATGCCGTGTAGTGCCCACAGAGGTCAAAAGAGTGTCAGATTCCTCTGGAACTGGAGTTAAAGATGATTGTTAGCTGCCACTGCCATGTGGGTGCTAGGAATAGAACCTGGGCCCTCTGCAAGAGCAACCAGTGCTCTTAAGTGCTGAGCCAGCTCTCCAACCCCTCTCAGTGTATTTTTAGCACAATTCTTCATTTTATGAAGTTGTATGTACCAATCTTTTTAAATAATATTGTATGTATTTGAATGTGTTGCCTGCTTGTATGTAAGTGCACCCAAGTTCAAAGCCCTTGGAGGTAAGAAGAGGGCATTCATTGGATCCCCTGGAACTGGCGTTCTGTACAGTTGTCAGCCATCACATAGGTGCTGGGATCTGAATCCAGGTCCTCTATGAGAGCAGCCAGTGCTCTTAAATCGCTTTGCCATCTCTCCAGCACTCCCCAATCATTATCTTAAAAAAATTTAGATTTATTTTTATTACTTATAATTATGTGCATATGTGGAGGGGGAGGCTATGTGAACATGAGGACAGGTGCCCTTGGAGTTCAGAAGAGGGTGTCAGATCCCTTGCAACTGGAGGTACAGGTGGTTGTGAGCCATAGAACATTGGTGCTGGGAATTGAATTTGGGTCCTCTACAAGAGCAGTACCTGCTCTTAACCAATGAGCTATCGTGCCCATTTTTAGAATATTTTTATTACATTTATTTATTTTTGGAGACAGGGTCTCACTATGAAGCCCTGGTATGGCCTGGAACTCACTATGTAGACCAGGCTGGCCTCGACCTCACAGAGATCCTCCTACCTGTGCCTCCTAAGTGCTGGGATTAAAGACATGTGCCACCACACCCAGAGTGTTTATTTTGTGTGTATGTGTATTGCTACAACTTACTATGGGTGTGTGTGTGTGTGTGTGTGTAGGTCAAAGAACAACTTCTCAGAACTGGTTTGCTGCTTCTACTATATAGGTCCAGAGAATTGAACTCAGGTTATCAGGCTTGGGGACAAGTGTCTTTACCCACTGATCCATCTTTCCGTCCAGCTAACTGGTTTTGGTTTCATTGATTTTTCTGTGTTAATTTCCTGTTTTCAGTTTAATAATTTCTACTGTCTTTATGTATGTTTGCTTCTACTTTTTTTTTTTTTTTTGTTTTTTTTTTTTTTTTTTTTTTTTGGTTGTTATTTTCTTTCTTTTTCCTTTTTCCTGTTTTCCTAAAGTAGAAGCCTGGGGTGATTAGTTTTATATTTTTGTGGTTGTTTTTGAAACAATATTTCATGTAGCTGAGGCTGATCTCTAACTTGGTGTGTGACTAAAGCTGGCCTTGAACTCCTAACCCTCTACCTTGGCTTCCCACTCCTAGAATTACAAGCACGCACTACCATGTCTGGCTTGTGTTTTTTATTTTATGTGTATTGCCTGCATGTATGTAAGTGCACCTGTGTCGTGCAATGCCCGAGGAGGACAGAAGAGAGCTTTGGATCCCTTGGAACTGGAGTTATGGACAGTTGTTAGCTGCCATGTGGGTTCTGGGATTCGAACCTGGGTCTTCTGTAAGAACAGCAAGTGTTCTTAACCACTGAGCCATCTCTTCAGCCCATGTTTTTATTTTCATTTAGATCAAAATAGTTTTTTATTTTTCTTCAGGTTTTTCTCTTTGACCTATGTGTTACGTAGAAGTATGCTAATTAATCTCCAAGTCTTTGGGGATTTTATTTTCATTAGTCTCTTTATTACTGATTCCTAGTTTAATTCCATTGTGGTCTGATTAAATTCAACATGATTTAATTAACACAAGATCAGTAAATGATTTTCCTTGTTTGGCTAACAACTGAACCACCGTGAAACTTAGGTTTGTGATCCTCTTCTTTTTTCTTTTTTTCTTTTTTCGGAGGTGAGGACCGAAACCAGGGCCTTGCGCTTGTGCTCTACCACTGAGCTAAATCCCCAACCCCTCAGTTTTTATTTTTGAAGTAATAACTGCTGTAACGAAATGGTCAGTTTTAAATATTCTGATTTTTCCTATCATTGATTTCCTATAACTTGGGACTTAAAAAAAATTATTTTTATTTTTTATGTGTATGAGTGTTTTGCCTGCATGTAAGTGTACTCATATGTGCAATGCCCACAGAGGCCAGAAGAGGGCATTGGATCCCCTGGAACTGGAATTTGGGATGGTTAGCTACCATGTGGGTGCTAGGGACTGAACCTGTAAGAGCAGCTGGTGCTCTTAACCACTGAGCCTGGATATGTAGACCAGGCTGGCATCCAACTCACAGAGATCCACCTGCCTCTGCCTCCTGAATGCCAGGACTAAAGATGTACACCATCATCCCTAGTCTAGGTAGGACTTTTTTTTTTTTTTTTGTCTTTTTGAGACAGGGTTTCCCTGTAGCTCCAGCTCTCCTGGAACTCACTGTGTAGACCAGGCTGGCCTCAAACTCACAAAGATCCACATGCCTCTGCCTCCCAAGTGCTGGCATTAAAGGTGTGCGCCACCACGCCTGGTGATAGGACTATTTTGATGAGTGGTTTTTTTTTTATCTTTTTGAGACAGGGTTTTCCTGTAGCCCTAGCTGGCCTGGAACTTGCTGTGTAGACCAGGCTGGCCTCGAACTCAGAGATCCCCCTGCCTCTGTGGGACAGAAGGCATGTGCTATCATGCCTGGCTTGATATAGCCTGGTGCTACTTATTTTTCTGTTCTTTCAGCATAGTAAATACCATACTTTGCCTTTTAGTCCGGTAACAGATTATCTATACTGCTGTGCCTTAAAGCTAGGACATTTAGTCCATTTTTTTCCCTCTTTTCCTGTTTGACATATTGACTTGTATAGGTGAAATAAAGGAAAAGTTGTGATCTATTAGTTGGCATGGTAGCTGAATGCTCCATAGTTATACTTGTCACTGCAGTTTATGGTAAGCAGCAGCATGAAGCCAACAATGCAGATGCTGTCTGCATTACAGCTATTGTCTTGCTGTCCTAAAACAGCCCTAGACTGCACATGAGTGGCTGTGTTCCAGTCAAATTTTATTTGGGGGGCTGGGCGTGGTGGCTCACGCTTTTAGTCCCGGCACTTCGGGGGCAAAGGCAGGCAGATCTTTGTGAGTTCAAGGCCAGCCTGGTCTAAGTAGTGAGTTTAGGTCGCAGCTGGGACTACAGGGAGGCTGTCTCCAAAAGACAAAAAAAAAAAAAAAAAAAAAATTTTTTATTTGGGGCCCTGAATTTCCTGTTTTTTTTTTTTTTCTTTCTCTCTTCTTTTTGGCAGTACTGAGACTGAACCCAGGGTAACTATACTGAACTATACTCCCAGCCCATTCTATTATTTTTTTGTCTTTTTGTTTGTTTGTGAGTTCTAGGCAAGCTGGGGCTACAGGGAGACCTTGTCTCAAAAAGACCAAAAAAAAAAAAAGAAAAAATTCTTACTTAAAAAGACAGTCTGGCTCAGTGTTCCCCCTGAACTCCAACCTGGAGGAGGCTCCACTGAAATGAATTGCTCTTTGAACTCCCTCTGCTCTCTCCCCTGCTTTCTCCATGCCTGACACTGGTCTCTATTTTCTGCTGGTGAGTTTTTTGGGTTCTCTGGAAGCTTTTGCTTTGTTTTATGCATCTGTTGACGTTTTTAGAGAACCCCAGTATTGGGGTTCCCCACACTCCAGGTTTAGGTCAGACCCTATGATCTTAAGCCAAGTCTAAGGACTCTTATTGTCACTGTTTGTTTACTGTTTGTGACATTTGTCACACCTCTGGAAGGGAGATAAAAGAGTTGTGAACCCTTGTTTCTCTTTTTACCAGATTCAACCACCAAACCTCATAATGGGTCTCAAAGTTCTTACAGACTTGGATACTTCAGTGGCAAGTGGTTAGAGATTTCCTCTGCCAGAGCCCTTTTCTATCTTAAAAACTGCCTTCCTCTCTGCCACTCACAGGCCGCTTTCCAAATTCTGTTACTGAAATGCAGTTCCAAAAAGCCTTTCTTTCTGGCTAGCTGACTGTGTGAGCTAACAGGCTGCCTGGTGCACCTCTTTCCTAGGTAAGCTCCCAGCAATCAGTTCCTGCTTCTCCAGGATGATACTGGGGGTTTCTTTCTTTGACTTCTCTATTCTGACACATGTGGTGGCTCATGACTCCTGCAAAACTGCTTCCCACTGCACCTCCCTCCCTGGCCCCACTCTCACTCTCTGTGTGGCCATTCTCCTTCCTGTGGGCATGCAGCCTATACCTGCCTGTAAGTCTACAAGTCATAGGAGCCAACCGTTGCTTCTCCCATCAAAAACCCACCACACACCTGTAGTTCCTCCCTTCCAGGTCAAAGCAAGTACCAAATTCTTAACCTCCCCAAATGTAATTTACTCTCAGATGGTCCTGTGACAGTCTGACTGCATCTCTCTAGGTCCCCTTGATCTCCCTGTAATGTCTGAAAGTCAGCAAGAATGAAGAGACATCTTCCACACCCCGATTTCAGCTAGAAACAGCCAGAGTGACTCATCCATATAGTTTTAAAAATTTTTGTTTATGTGTATGTGTGTGTGCCTGCTTGCCTGTATGTGTACCATGTACATGCAGGTGCCCAAGGAGGCCAGAAGATGCACTGAGTCCCTAAAACTGGATTTACAGACTTTTGTAAACTGCTGTGTAGGTTCTGGGAATTGAACCTAGGTCCTCTGCAAGAGTAACAAGAGCTCTTAGTTGCTAAGCTATCTCTTCAGTCCCATGCCCATCTCTTAAATAATTTTAGGGTCTCAACTAGTGGGCCTGAATTCTCCTCAGAGTCCCAACCATGCTGCTGTGTATCTGTCCCTCTGTGGCATTAATAACTTTTAATACATTTCTTGCCTAAAAAGACCAAAAAAGGAGAAAAGAAGAATGTGAATAGCAGGCAGGTGCAGTAGTGCCTTCCTGTCATCCCAGTACCAAAAGACAGAGATAGGAGGATGGCCACAAGCTGAGAGCCATTCTGGTCTGTGTTGGGAATGTCAGACCAGCCAGTTCTACATACAAAGTGAGACCCCATTTCAATAAACCTAAATATTTATTTAGGTTTATTTATTTAGATTTCTAAAACCCTTCTTAGGGACTGCACTGCAGAGACACTGAGTGGGCGATCGTGGCCCAGTGGGTCTGGTGTGCTGATTCCTGAGGTAACAGTCAAAGGAACTCTACACTTCTCATTTTTATGTAAGTTTGTTACATGTCTGCACAAAACAGCGCTGTTTTTTTTTTTTTTTTTTATTAAGCCCAAATCTGTCTCTTTTTCAGTCTTTAGTCGTGTTTGTTTTCCTTATTATTAAAACTTTTTTTTCAGGGAGGGGGGCAGGTATGGTGGCGTAGGCATTTGATCCTAGCACTTGGGAAGCAGAGGTAGGTGAATCTTTTTATGAATTCAAGGTCAGCCTGATCTATATAGTGGAATCCTGTCTTAAAAACAACAAAAACAGATGCGCATTTTGGCAATGGGGAATGTAGTTTTTTGTCTTTGAGACAGGGTCTCCCTGTAGCCCCAGCTGACATGGAACTCACTATGTAGAGCAGGCTGGCCTTGAACTCACAGAGATCTGCCTCCCAAGTGCTGGGATTAAAGGTGTGCGTCACCACACCTGGCCAGGACTCCTCCTCACCATCAACTGTTGGTGGGATGCTGTTGTTAATGTTGAAAGTGATGCTGATCCTTTCCTACCAACTTCCTGCTCTAATTTAGCTTGTCTCCATCTTTTCACTCCCAGCCAGCCATTAGCCCTCTTGAGAAGGGACTTACGCTCCTGCATTTTCTTTTCTTCTTTAATTTCATCAGTCAGGAATCCAACGAAAGGTTTGTCTCCTATGTTGTGCAGTGCACCACAGCTGGTAGCGGGAGGTGCCAAGGGCTGCAGGAAGGTAAGAGAGCTGCCATGACCCGAGGTATGTGCCGAGGAACACCAGAAGGGTCAGGTGCACGGGTGGTGGCCACTGTAGCACTTGGAGAATAGGACAGATGCCTTGCATGCAGGCTTCCCACAGTGGAGTTTCTGTGTTCCTCCTGTGTTTATTCCCTTTTGGAGGAGGCAGTGGACTAGGAGAGAGTAGAAATACCAGAAAGCACCACCATGAATAGCTGTTGTTATTTTGAGACAGGGTCTCCATGTAGCCTCAGCTTGCCTGGAACTCTCTGTGTCAACCAGGCTGGCCTCTATCTCACCGAGATCCCCCGGCCTCTGTCTCCTTTGTGCTGGGATTAAAGGTGTGCACCCCCACACTTGGCAGGAGTAGCTGTTTTTGATTTTTTTTTTTTTTTGACCTGGTTTCTTGCTTCCTGGCCCAATAAGTTACCATATGGGTTGTCTTTCTATTTAATGAATAATTGAAACCTTTTGTTCAGTAAATACATTTAAAAAGATATTTTATTTTATTTTGTGTGTGTGTGTGTATGTGTGTGTGTCTGTGCATGAGTGTGTACATGTCCGTGCAGGTACCTGAGGAAGTCAGAGGCCCTTGGAGCTGGAGTTAGAGATGGTTGTGAGTCACCCAGTGTGGGTGTTGGGGACTGAACTCAGGTCCTCTGCAAGAATATCATGTGCTTGTAACCACTGAGCCATCTCTCCAGCCCCTCAGTAAATATTTTTAATTTTATTGTAGTTGGGTGGGCTGTCCAGACATTTGCCAAGACTAATTGCATAGCTACTTATTAAACCAAAGATTGTGGAGCTTCACCCTCCTGTCTACAGAAACAGGTATTCCATGCTGTCATTTAGGAATCTGTATTTTAATATATGCTACAGGTAATTTTTATTTATTTATTATTTTGGTGCTGGAGATAGAATTCAAAACCTCACACATACCACTGAACTACACTCCTAACCCCTATAGGTAATTTTAATGTGCCCCAGTTTGGAGGGCTATAGATTTAGAATGTATCTTTTTCTGCAAGATTAAACCTATTCAGCCAGCCAAAATGCGTTACTCTGAGATTCAGTTTGAAAGCTCTGGACAAATTCAGAGCTGGAATATGCTGATTGCTGACTCACTTGACTCTTCATTTGAATTGAGGTGGGTGGAATTTGGTATGCTAATGTCTGTTTATCTTTGAAATATTTCCCCCTGGATTTATGAAGCAGGATTTATGCTGCGTTGGCCCTACTGTATAGCCCTCTGCTTTAGAAAGTCTGGGTGGAGAGAATTAATTATATGAAAATCACTAAATCTGTCTGTCATTGGTTAGCTAAATAAATAGCCTTTTGTATCCTAACAGCAGTAGCCTTTTTCTGGTTTAGGTTTTCCACATCATTTATTATCGAATATGACAACTTGTCCTGTGTAATCAGCATTGTATCAGTCTCATGAGAATGGGCACTCCCCTAATCAGCTGCTCTTCTTTAATCTGGTCGGGTGTGAGGCATATGGTAACCAAGACATTATCATTTACTATGTGGGATGGTGGTGGTGGTATTAGGGGCTCTCTGTGTTTTGGATATGCAGATCTTCTAAAAAAAGGCAGGTGACAGATGGTATTTTGAATTCCTTACTTGAGAATGTGCATCAAAAATTATAATTGTACATTCTAGAAATGAGTAATTTACTTAACACAATGCCTTCTCTTCTTTTTTTCTTTCTCTCCTTTTTCCTGACAGGGTCTTGCCGTGTAGCCCAGGCTGGCCTTGGATTCATGATAGTTCTTCGGCCTTGGCCTCTCAGGTGCTAGGATTACAGGCATGAACTCTAGGCAGATCTATTTTCAGTTGTTTCTTCGTGGATTGTTGGAACCTGGCAAATAATGAGAAGGATCGATTGATTTACAGACTCTAAATCTAAACTTAAAATTCTATGATTTGGTTATTGAATAAAATCCTCGTAAGGACAGAAATAATGGTTGAAGTCTGATTCTTTGTTCTTTATTTTCTATCATGATCCACTGTGGTAAATAAATGGTCTGTTTACTGCTGTATACATTTGGTTGGTCAGTTTTCATATTCTTATATAAAATGACTTCTCAGTTTTCTTCTTTTAGCTTTTACCTCAGTGTAGTAGCAAACAACTTTTTTTTCTTTTGAATTTATATATAAACTTTGTCTGTTTAAGTTACAGAAATTCAGTGGTGTTTCTTTTCGTGAGTCTTTTCTCCCTGGCAGTTTGTCCTATACATGTGTCTAGAGAATGGAGTGAGGTTGTTACTGTGTACATTTTCATCTATACATTGTAATCCTTTTAAGTCTGCACCACAGTAGATAGTTGCAAGCTACCACTATCAGGTATTTATGTTTTTTCACTCCATGTTTGATATAAGTCTTAGACAAAGAAAGTATCTCAAAGTATTTATAATCTGGTCAGAATAAAGTGTAACATCATCAAACAATATAGGGTAGTATATATTTGTGTTAAAATGTGTGGTATAGACTAAATGATACTGAAAGTCTTTTACTAACCTTTAGGCATAGGTAAGAGTCACTAAAGGGCTGGAGCTGTAACTCTTTTATATACAGGAAGCCCTGGGCTCTAAGCCTAGCACCACATAAAACTGGGCATGGTGGTACACAATCAGAAGTTCAAAGTCATCTTTGATAACATACTGAGCTCAAGGTCAACCTGGGATACTTGAGAGTCTGTCTCAAAAGAAAAAAAAAAAAAATCACTGAAGACATCATGGAAAAAATAGACTTAAATTGGTTCTTGGAGAGTAGACAGTATAATCAGGAAAAGAAAGAGCAGTAATGTAAAAATGTCTAGTGTGTTTATTGAATAGTGAAGAAATTGGCAGTGAGTCCATACTAGATTGTTTTTTTTAAAAGAAGAATTTCTTAACATATATAATTTAGTGTGGCTTATAAGTATATATAATAGAGGCAGGCATGATGGCACGTGCTTATGATCTCAGTACTTGGGTGGTGGGACAGAAGGATCACAAGTTGGATGCCAGCCTGAGCTATATGGTAAGATCCTGTTCCAACCCCAACCCTCAGATGACTCAGTTGATAAAGTGCCCTCTGTGCAAGCATGAAGTCCTGACCCCAGCACCTATGTAAAAGCCAGATGCAGTGGCACTCTTCTATAACCCTGGTGCTCTTGGGAAGGGGGCAGAGGCAGAGGCAGGGAGATCCCTGGATTAATTGGCTATCCAGTCTAGCCTAATCCATGAGCTTCAAGTTCAGCAAGAGACCATGTCTCAAAAAAATTTAAAAAAAAAGATGGAAGACAATTTGACGAAGGTATCTGATGTCGACTTCTGGCCTCCACACACATAAGCACACAAAGTGTATGTTTTCCTACGTGCACACACACCAATATACAAGTGCATAGTGGAAAAGTCCAAATAATAAAATCAGAAATAGGAGTAACGTAGATTTCCATGGTGGAACATCAGAGCTGTGTTATCAATAAAGTCCTGTATGGCTGATTAGTGAATCTGGTTCCTAGTCAAAGCCAAGAAAAAAAGAGGGATATTTTGTGCTAGGAATCATCTGTAACTAGAAGCTATAATATTTTCATTTGGGTGGAGCATAACTTTTCAAAGATTTGTTGTTTATTTATAGCTTTGCTTTATTTTCTTGACTTTCGAAGATTTTTAATACAGCTCAGCTGAGGGATCCAGGTTCATTTCAGTTCTTCACTGCCAAACCAAGGGGCAGGGACTGCTTCAGCTTCTCTGCCTTCTCCTTGTCTGTGATGACCAGGGTGTAGAGGTACCTGCTCAGCAGACTTTGAACTTCACATTATCCTTGTTTTTCTTAATCTTGTTGGATTTGGCATCCTTTAGCCTGGCTGTGAACAGGAAGTCCTTGATTTCTTCCATTTTCTGAGGCATTGGCGATAGGAGCTCAAGAAGGCTAGCAACTTGAACTGAAAAGAACAGAAAGTGAGCTTTATTTTTGAGACAGGATCTCACTAATCTCAGATCACACTAATCTCAAACATGCAGTGATCCTCCTACCTCTGCCTCCTGAGTTACTAGGATTATGGGCATGAACCACCACACCCAGCCTTTACTTAGAGCTTTATGATATAGGGTAGAGGGAAATGAGATAGAAAATATTGTCAAGCCAGGCGTGGTGGTGTACGCCTTAAGTCCCAGCACTTGGGAGGCAGAGGCAGGCCTGATCTACATAGTGAGTTCCAGTCTAGTGGGGACTACAGGGAGACCCTGTCTCAAAAAAAATGAAAAAAAGGAAAGAAAAAAGAAAATATTGTCAACATCAAATAGACTAGACTTCAAAACCCTATCTCTATGTGAAACTGGAGAATTAAGAGTGCAGCACACTTAAAACAAGTAGCTGACAGCAGCTCATGACCAGATAATCTCTGTGCATTTTTCTGATGGTGCAGGTTAATAATGAGGAGAACATCTAGAATGTTGTAGAGGAATGGAGACCACATTCAGGTCAGGTCAGGAAAAGCACGTGTTATGTTTGAAATGTTTTTTGTGGGATTTAGAGGGGTTTAACCCAAACTTTCTGATGACAATAATTTGATTGAAATTCTTACATTATTCAAATGATAGAGATTATTTTAACCTAGGGAAAAATCGAAGATGATTCTATTAGAGGCAAGTCACCCCTGAAAATGTAGACGACCATGGAACATCTGGTATATTCAGGAATGTAGAAATTTCTGAGAAGTTGGTTGTGAAATAGATGCTGAAAGAACAAGACAAATTAACTTTCTTTTCTTTTCTTCAGTGCTGGTATGCTCTATCACACTACCCGCCCCCAACCCCACTTCTGAACATAAATGAGAGAACACTTACCCAGATTTATTCTTAAGTGTCTATTCAGGTTTTAGCCTATAGACTTTTCTCATTTGTTCTCTGTTTTATGATGGAGGCTGGAACTTTTCCCTTTACTGCATGGGAATGGTTTGTGCCCAGTAATTGTCTCGTAGTCATAGTTTCTTATGTTGGAAAATATCAATCTTTTGGTGATAATAGACATTCTCTTGGGTGACAGATCACATGAGTGAAGATTGACAGGCCAAGAATATCACTGTCAGAGAACAAAGACCCTTTCTGGTCTCTAATACTATTCATTTATACCAAATTTTTTTTGAGAGATTTCCTTACCTTTTAGCCAGATGAAGAGGAGGCATAGCCTGGATTAGATTTTATAATCACGGGATGTGGATGTATCTTACACTTGCCTCATGTGGGAGGCTTTTGGTTAGATCTTCAGCACCACCAAAAAAAAAAGAAAGAAGAAAAACTTTAGTTAGACTGGTCTGAGTCCTGTTCCAGTTCTTACATAGCTCCTTAGTAGTAGAAGTTTCCTCATTTTTTTATGTATGTGAGTGTATTGTTTGCGTGCCTATAAGTGCACCTGTGTTGTGCAGTGCCCATGGAGGTCTGATCTTCTGGACCTTTTGGACAATTGTTAGCCACCATGTGAGTGCTGGGAATTGAACTCAGGTTCTCCACAAGATCAGGCAGCACTCCCAACTGCTGAGCCATCATTTTTTTTTTAAAGATTTATTTTTAATAAAGTGTATTATGGAAGTAGAGCTTATCAGATGCTAAAGGATTTTGCAATGTGATGATAATTAAGAACTCTAGTGACGGGGAAGTAAACTGGAATCTTCCCCTGCTCCTTTTGGTTATCCAGGATAAGAAATCTTTGTTTTCCAAAACTATCACATTCCTATATTGACCTAAGACTTTTGCATTTCTATTACCTTTGTGGGGCCTCTGTTATCTTACTTAATTACCATGTATATGCTATGTACCTTTTGCTTACATTCCTTACTTGAGTATAAAAACCCCCTAAAACTTGAGCGGGGGTGGGGGTGGGGGGTGGGGGGGTATCCTGACTTCTTGATGTCAGTCCCGTTACTGGTGTCAGTCCCGTTACTGTCAAATTAAACTCCCTCTCCTTGCCTGATTTCGACTGTTGATCGCTGATTATTTCTGTAACAAGTGTCTGTTTGAATGTCTGCCACATGTGTGCAGGTGTCCACAGAGATTATAAAAGATGTCGGATCCCCTGGAGTTGGCACTGTAGGCAGTCATGAGCCACCAGGCTGAAATGTGTATAGAGGCTTCTTCTTTTCTGTACTATTGGACCTTACTCTCAGTAGTTAGGCCCACATACTTCTATCAACTCCTTCCCCTCCTCTTCCCCCATACCCCCTTCCTCTTCAGTTCTGGGGATCAAACGGTATTGTGCATTTAGGCAGATATTCTTCCACTGAGCTATGCCCCCAGCTCTGTTGTGTGTCCATGTTGTTGTTGTGCCCCCCCCCCAGTCTTTTTGAGACAGGGTCTCCCTGTAGCCCCAGCTGGCCTGGAACTCACAGAGATTCACCGAGACAAAGGCATGCGCCACCACACCCGTCCCCACCTTTGTTTTTTTATCATTGCAAAAAATATCTTCTAGCCTTGATAATGAGGTTTGATTTTGTTTTCTTTTTTTTTTTTTTTAGTTATTCTTATTTATGTGTATGAGTATAATGCCTGCATATAGGTAGGTGCACCCATGTCATGCAGTGCCCACAGAGGTCAAAAGAGGGCATCAGATCCCCTGGAACTGGAGTTACAGATGGTTGTTAGCTGCCATGTGGGTGCTGGGAAGAACCTCTGCAAAAGCAGCCAGTGCTCTTAACTGCTGAGCCATCTCTCCAGCCCCTGATTTTGTGTTTTCTAACTTAAGCTTAAATAGTCCTGCTTTTTTGGTTTTGTTTTTAATTTTGTGAGTTGGTTGGTTTTTGAGGTAGGGTGTTGCTATGTTGCCCATGCTGGTTTGTACTCTGGAGTGCCTGTGACCCTCTTGCCATGGCCTCCAGAGTTTGGAAACTGTAGGTTCACGTCTCCACACATGAGAATACTGCTAATGCGTATCTCTCCCTCTTTCTATAGTAACCTTTCTTGTTGGTTTCAGGGGTTCAACTAGATGTAGCTTCACAATCTCTGGATCCAGAAGTTTTATTAAAACTTAAATCTGAAATTGAAGAAGAACTGAAATACCTGGACAAAGAAATTTCTGAAGGTCTGTTTATTCTTTCTTTCCTAGGTAATTAGCAGGTTCTGTTTGTAGTTTACTGTTGGTTTACTTTTATTTTCTTTCATATGTGGTGGTGCAAGTGTTTGTGTGGAGATGGAGACCAGAAGAGGGCCTTGGATGTTCTACCATATCAGTGTGTTATGTGGGTGCTGGGATCCTAACTCCTGTCCTCTGGTTCCTATGCTTGATCAGCAAGTACTCTTAACTGCTGAGCCATTTCTCCAGCTCCTAGTTGATTTTTTAATAGAGTGTTCTCAACGTTCCACAACTCTGTAGTATGGAGTTACAAGAGGGAAGCTAGAAGGAACCTTTTTCTTCTCTTCTTTGGGACATTTTTATAGGCTTCCCAGTGATAGCCAGTGGTTTAGATGTAGCCTTCCTGGTATTAAGTAACAGGCTAAATGATCATATGAAGGTCCTTTCCATATGTTGTGATTTGATATGTATTTAGTACTTTAAAGTAATACCATTATTTTTGTTTGTAGGGTCTCATTATATAGTTTTGGCTGGCTTACGACTCAACTCTGTAGACCAGGCTGGCCTTGAACTCACAGAGATCCACCAGCCTCTGCCTCCTGAGTGCTGAGATTAAAAACATGCACCACCATGCCTGGCAAGTAATGACATTATTAAAGGGGGAACAGTAATGCATGCATACATGCTGTCAAATGTTGTCATTACACATATCATTTTACAGCCACAAGTTTCACTGTTTACATTATAATTTTTTTTTTTATGTGTATGAGTGTATTGCCTGCATGTATATGTGTGCACCCATGTTGTGCAGTGCCACAGAGGTCAGAAGAGGGGTTCAGATTCCCCTGGAACTGAAGTTAAGGACGGTTTGTAGCCACCATGTGGGTGCTGGGAATCGAACCCAGGTCCTCTGCAAGAACAGTCAGTGCTCTTAACCGCTGGGCCAACTCTCTAGCCCTACATTGTAATTTTTTAATTGCATTTATTTATGTGGAGGTGTGCATGCATATGGAGGTCAGAGGACAACTTGTAGGAGGAAGTTAGTTCCCTCCTTCTACCAGGTGAGTCTAGGAGATTGAACTCAGGTTGCCTTTATCCACTGACCCATCTTAACAGCTCTACATTGTGTGCCTTTAAAATACATATTCTATTGGGGCTGGGGATGTAACTCAGTTGGTAGAATGCTTGCCTAACATTCGTGAAATCATGGACTAAATTTACTGCACTGCATATATGGTGCATGATTACATACAGCTGTAATCCCAGCATTTAGGAGGTAGAGACAGAAAGAAGTTCAAGGTCATTCTTGGCTACAGACTGAGATTTAGGCCAGCCTAGGATACATGAGACACTGTTGCAAAAAAAAAAAAAAAAATTCTGTTAGCTATGGAATTTCATTCATTCCATGAATATTTGTCTTGAGTTATTGAGGGTTTAGGATTTTTTAAAAATATTTTTAAAAATTTATTATTTTACGTGTATGCGTGTATTGCCTGTATGTAGGTAAGTGCACCCGTGTTGTGCAGTGCCCAAGGAGGACAGAAGAGGCTGTTGGATCCCCTGGAACTGGAGTTACAGACATTTGTTAGCTGCTATGTGGGTGCTGGGATTTGAACCTGGGTCTTCTACAAGAACAGCCAGTGTTCCTAACCGCAGAGCCATCTCTCCAGCCCGGTTTAGAGTATTCCTTGTTTTGCCTTTTGTAAGCAACAGTGTATTGAATATCTTTCCTATTGATTTTCAGCTTTATTGAGGTATATTTATATACCCTTAATTTATATATTTTAAAAGGTACAGTTCAGTGGTTATTAGTGTACCTCTAGAATTGTGTGCAACCATCAACACATTGAACTCTTGCCACATTCCTTAAAGAAACCCTGTCTGCATCGATGGCCCTTTCCATTCACACATCACTAGTCCCTGTCCCTTACTCCACCAGTGGCAAACACTGATCTGCTTTCTTTTTCTGTGGTTTTGCCTATTTAGACAACAAAAATGGACTCTTACGCTCCATGGACTCTTAGGACTGACTTTGATTGGTATCTGTATATGGGGGTTGCGGGGAGGTGGGGTGGGAGGCCAGAGGACAATATTGGATGTTGTTCTTCAGGTGCTGGCCTCTTTTTTTTTTAAGAGACAGAATCTTTCTGGGCTGGAGCTTACTAAGTAGGCTAGGCTGCTAGTGAACCCCTGGAATCTACCTGCCTTTGTCTCCCAGCACTGGGATTTCAAGTGTGTGCTACCACATTCAGCTTTTTTAAAGATTTTTATTTTGCCAGGCGTGGTGGTACACACCTTTAATCCCAGCACTTGGGAGGCAGAGGCAGGTGGATCTTTGTGAGTTCAAGGCCAGCCTGGTGTACCAAGGGCATCCTGGTCCAAATACTTATTTCCAGGTCAGCTGGGACTATAGGGAGACCCTGTCTCAAAAAGACCTAAATAAATAAATAATAAATAAAAATGTTTTTATAATTTTTTTAAAATGTATGTGTGTATTGCCTGTATATATGTGAGTGCACCCACGTCATGCAGTGCCACAGAGGTCAGAAGAGGGCTTCAGATTCCCATGGAACTGGAGTTAAGGAAGGTTTGTAGCCACCATGTGGGTGCTGGAAATCGAACCCAGGTCCTCTGCAAGAGCACTCAGTGCTCTTAACCACTGAGCCATCTCTCCAGCCCTCATGCTCAGTTGTTTTAATGTGGATTCTGGGGATTGAACTTGGGTCTTGATGGGTGCATGGCAAGTACTTTATAGACCGAGTCATCTTCCCAGCCCTGGCTGGCTTCCTTTATGTAGCCTAATGTTTTCGAGAATCTTCCATGCTGCAAAAGGTGTTAGTACTTTTTTCTTGCAATGCTGTGGATTGAACCCAGGACCTCACATGTGTTAGGCATGTGACCTGCCACTGAGCTGTAAACAGCCCTCTTGTTACTCTGTGTGTGTGTGTGTGTGTGTGTGTGTGTGTGTGTGTGTGTGTGTGTGTGTGTTGAGAAAGAGTTGCAGGGTTTCCCAGGCTGGCCTTGAACTAACTCTGTAGCCCTCAAATTTATGATCCTCTTCCTCAGCCTCCCAAGTCCCTGGGATTATAGGCCTATATTACCAGGCCTGGCAGTACTCCATTACTTTGTATGGTTGAATAAGATTCCATTGTGTAGGTACCACATTTTATTAAAGCACATTTACTTCTTTCTATTCTTTGGCTATTATATAATGTTGCTATGAATATTCTTATGGAAATTTTTGAATGAACATATATTACCTTATATGTCTGTGTATATTTATGTTTGTGGTGCTAGTGGGAACCCAGGTCCTCATACATGCTACACAAATGCTCTGCTATATAACTATATCCTCTGACCTGCTTTTTTTTTTCTTCATTTTTTTATATCTTTTTTGAGACAGGGCCTCCCTGTAGCCCCAGCTGTCCTGGAACTCACTATGTAGACAAGGCCAGTCTTGAACTCAAAGAGATCTGCCTGCCTCTGCCTCCCGAGTGCTGGGATTAAAGGTGTGCACCACCACGCTGGGCAAATTTTTGTTTTTGTTTAGAGGAAAAAGTCTCCTTATGTAACTCAGGCTGGCCTGGAGCTCATGCCCTTCCGGCTGGCTTTGAGCACTCAGTATTCTTCCCTCTGCCTCCAAAGTGCTGGAATTGCAGGCATATGTCATCATGCCTAGCTTTCCTGCCTAATAACTTAAAACAAAAAAAAAATTTTAATATTTTTATTTATTATTTTTATTTTATATATATGAATGTATTGCCTGCATGTATGTATGTGAGTACACCCGTGCTGTGCAATGCCATGGAGGTCAGAAGAAGGCTTATGGTTTCCCCTGGAACTGGACTTAAGGACAGTTGGTAGCTGCCATGTGGGTGCTGGAAATCGAACCTGGATCCTCTGCAAGAGCAGCCAGTGCTCTTAACTGCTGAGCCATCTCTCCAGCCCCTTAAAACAAATTTTTATTACATTTATTTATTTTGTGTGTGTATGTATGTGTGCACATGTGTGCCATGATGTGCATGCCATAGCAGGCATGTATAACAGAGGACAACCTGTGAGAGTTAGTTCCCTCTTTCTTTGTGGATGAGATCTGGAGCTCAAACTCAGCTTGTCAGGCATGGTGGTAGGTGCCCTAACCTGCTGGGCTCTCTCACCAGCCCACTTGCATAGTAACTTTAATTTTTTTTTTAAATGGGGCTGGAGAGATGGTTCAACAGTTAAGAATGTGTACTGCTCTTGCATAGGACTTGGGTTCAGTTCCCAGCACCCACATTGGGTAGCTCACAACTGCTTATAATTCTAGTTCCATGGGATCCAGTGCCCTCTTCTGGTGTCTGCAGGCACAACATGTGGTGCATGTATAAACAGGCAGGCACACACACACAAAATCAAAGTTGTAAAAATGTTTTGGTAGCTTGTATTAATTTTACATAGTAATAGATTTTTATAATATTTTTGTAATGGTCTATAATGTATTTTGATCACTCTCTATTACCCTCTCTGTCTTCCTCCCACTCTGGCCAATTTTCTTCCTTTTCCCAGTTAGTCTCCCTTTTATTTAATGTCGTGACTCAGTGAGTTTCACTAGGGCTACTCACAGAAGTACATGTTAGAGATTATTTACAGGAACATGGGTATTCTACTAGTTGTTATACCAATAAAGAAAATCTTAACTCCCCATCTCCTGGCAACCATTGACTACCTACAAATACTCAGAGAGGGCTGGGCCTTATGAGCCTCTCTTTCCTCCATGATGGGCCCCAATCTTGTGAAAGTCACAAGCAGGTAATCACAGCTTCTGTGAGTTCAAGAATGCCACAGCTGTGTCATACCTGGGAGATGGGATTGTGTAATACTCCACTTTGCCCTCTGGCTTGTACACTGTTTCCATACTTTGTTCCCAGATGTTCCCTGTGCCTTGGAAGGGGTGGTATAGATGTCCCATTTAAGGCTGATCATTCAGCAGTCACTTTTTAGCACTTTAACCATTTGTGAGTTTAAAAATTTTTTTTTAATTTAAAATAAGAAAAAAGAAAGCTGGGTCTGGTAGCGCATGCCTTTAGTCCCAGCACTCAGGAGGCAGAGGCAGACAGATCTCTGTGAGTTCAAGGCCAGCCTGGTCTACATAGCAAGTTCCAGGCCAGCTGGGGCTACTGGGAGACCCTGTCTCAAAAAGACCAAAAAAAAAAGAGGCTGGGTGTGGTGGCGCATGCTTGTAGTTCCAGCACTAGGGAGACAGAGGCATGCAGATTACTGTGAGTTTAAGGCCAGCCTGGTCTACATAGTGAGTTCCAGGACAGCTGGAGCTACAGGGAGATCCTATTTCAAAAACACCAAAAAAAAAAAAAAAAAAAAAAAAGGCTGTGAGAGGTGGCTCAGTGGTTAAGAGCACTGACTGTTCTTGCAGAGGACCCAGCTTCGATTCCCACCACCTACATGGCCGCTATGAACCATCCTTAACTACAGTTCCAGGGGAATCAGAAGCCCTCTTCTGACCTCAGAGGCATTGCATGACATGGGTACACTCACATACATGTAGGCAATACACTCATACACATAAAATAAAAATAATAAAATATAAAAAAACACCATAAAAAAGAAAGAAAAATAAGACAAATCTTGGCAGTTAACCACTATCCACTGCAAAAGAAGCCACTGACTGACACAGACAGCAGCAGTGTTCCTTTTCGTATGTGGTGGTGTCTGCCTGTAATCCCAGAGACTGAGGCAGGAGAATCATGAGTTCAGTGTCAGCGTGGTCTACTATATAGGGAGAACTCCATGTCAGAAACCAGACAGTAAAACCTTAAAATTTAGGACCTATCAATTTTTCTGTTCTGTATTGGTGTGTATAATGATTTTCTGACCCTTTAAAGTAGCTTGTAACTTTTGCTCCTAATAATCTTATGGATTCTCATAAGATACCGCCTTTTTTTCTTTCTCTTTTCCCTTTTTTGGGGGAGGGGACAAGGTCTCATTGTAGTGTATGCTGGCTGTATACTCATTATATGACCAAGGCTGGTCTTGAACTCCCAGTCTTCCTTCCTCTACCTCCCTAGTCTCCCTAGTATTAAGATTACAGGCTTTTGCTACCATACCCAGCTTTCTTTGATTTTTTCTTTTCTTCCTTCCTTCCTTCCTTCCTTCCTTCCTTCCTTCCTTCCTTCCTTCCTCCCTCCCTCCCTCCCTCCTCTCTCTCTCTTTCTTTCTTTCTTTCTTTCTTTCTTTCTTTCTTTCTTTCTTTGTTTTTGAGACAGGGTCTCACTGTGTGGCCCTTGACTGGCCTAGAGTTCACTGTCCTCAAACCTCAGAGAGATCTGCCTGCCTCCGCCTCTCTCCTGCTGGGATTAAAAGAGTCACCACTAGCCAGGCGTGGTTGTGCACGCCTTTAATCCCAGCACTTGGGAGGCAGTGAGTTCAAGGCCAGCCTGGTCTACTTAGTGAGTTCCAGGACAGCTGGGGCTACAGGGAGACCCTGTCTCAAAAAGACCCCCCAAAAATAGTCACTATGCCCAGCTTGTTTTATTATTATTTTTTACACAGAGTCTTGCTCTGTTGCAACTATCCTTAAACTCACTATGTGGTCCAGGCATGCTTCCTACTTGAGATCCTGCTTTCTCAGTCTCTTGAGCACCAGGGTTCTGGGTATATACCACTACCTGGCTCATAGCATAATGAATATTATTTATTAATAAATTAAATAGTATTGTTTATTAATTGTAATTGCATAGCACTGTTTATTAATTTTGGTTTTTCTTTTTCCCTCTCTTCAGCCTTCACCAGCACAGGCTTTGACCGTCACACCTCACCAGTGTTCAGCCCTGCTAACCCTGAAAGCTCAATAGAAGACTGCTTGGCCCAGCTTGGAGAAAGAGTGTCACAGGAACTGAAAGAGCCTTTACATAAAGCCTTGCAAATGCTCCTCAGCCAGTGAGTTGTAATTGCCCAGTGGAATGTGCTCCTCTGAGCAGTCCCTAGGTGTCTGCAGTGCTAGGTTGGTTACGGCTTTGCTTTAGGCACAGTTCTTCACTCTTCATTCTTTTGTTTTGCTAAAGTGTTTAATCTGTGTTTTGAATGCCAACTTTGCCTTAAAGCAGTGATTTAAATGTTCCAACAAGGATTTCATGGCTTGTACTTATTCATACTTTCTGTGTTATAAACACAAGCTGTCGCCCTGTCCTGACCACAGTTTACTACTATTCTTTCTAGTGGCCAACAGAAACACAGTGGCTGCAGATCTGTGGGCTGTAATGTGTGATTGGCATTATCTTTGTACTTGAGATATCTATATTTAACATTTTATCTAGATCACAGATGTTATGTGTTGAGGTTCACTGTGGAATACTTCTGCATGCTTAGAATGAATTCCTTCCCAGCTGTGGTTCTTACCATATGAAAGCTAAAGTCAAAGTGAAGCTAGTGAAAGTGAAGTAAATTAAAGTAGAACCAGTTCACTTATGAATCTGGGAAGTCAGTTTCTCCTAATTCTTTGCTGAGAATCATTAAGAATCATGAAGATGGGCCATTTAGGAAGTTTATTCCTCACCAAGAGGGCTAAAATTCAGATGCCAAATTACTGTTGTCATAAGGAAATACCTTACTTTCATGTCAAAGTTTATAGTTTACCATTTGTTACAAAGAAATAATTTGAGTGTTAGGAGGATGCAGTTTATTTCTGCATGCCCTGGCAAATAAGCAAATGTAAAATTTCTAATTATAGTTAGTGAAATAAACTCATAGTTGGATTTTCTTTTTTTTTGAGACATGGTCTCCCTGTAGCTAACCTGGAATTTGACCAGGCTGGCCTTGATCTCACAGAGATAACTTGTAAGCTCTTTTACTAATACCTTGGAAATAAATTCTTGTATAGATTGAAGGCAGTATCTTAAGGTGGAAATGTCACCTAGTCCAAATGGTTTGTTAAAGTGAGAAATGAATCCAAACTCCATATGAAGCACTAGTGATTTCTGGAGGTGTCCTTCCTTCCCATATGGAACACTAGTGATTTCAGGAGGTACTTTTCCTTCTCATGTGTAACACTAGTGATTTCTGGAGGTGCCCTTCCTTCCCATATGGAACACTAGTGATTTCTGGAGGTGCTCTTCCTTCTCATGTGTAACACTAATGATTTCTGGAGGTGCCCTTCCTTCCCATATGGAATACTAGCGATTTCTGGAGGTGCCCTTCCTTCCCATATGGAACACTAGTGATTTCTGGAGGTGCTCTTCCTTCTCATGTGTAACACTAATGATTTCTGGAGGTGCCGGAGGTGCCCTTCCTTCCCATATGGAACACTAGTGATTTCTGGAGGTGCCCTTCCTTCCCATATGGAACACTAGTGATTTCAGGAGGTGCCCTTCCTTCCCATATGGAACACTAGTGATTTCTGGAGGTGCCCTTCCTTCCCATATGGAACACTAGTGATTTCTGGAGGTGCTCTTCCTTCCGTTCTCTGCTGTATTTGACCTCTAAGTAGGGCTGGTTGTTCAGCTACTTGCTTTTCCTTGTATTAGAATCTGCTACATCTTTTATGTACAGGTATGTGTACATAAGATGTTTTAAATCCTTTCATGCTGAGGGATCATAAAATACTTAACCTGATAGCCAAACTACCTGTGAGGACTACAGTGACCCACAGCAGCAGCAAACAGTTCAGGAAAGGAAGTAAAAGGACTGATAGATGCATAAAGCTTCAGGGAGATCTAGGTAGATAGACGATGGAGTATCTGGTGAAATTCAAGGTTTACAGGAATCTAGTGTATAGCTCAAGACTTTAAAAAAAAATTAGCTTTAATGGGAATGTGCTTTTAGCAAGGTAGTACTGTAGGTATCTTCCCTTATAAAGATCATCCAGGTGTCTGTCCCATCATCACCTTTCCAGCACCACTGAAGTAATGAGTTGTATAGATGTTGACTTGTACAATAGAATCATCTGTGTCATTAGAGCTGCTTCTGACATATTAGCCAGCACTGTTCAGTGGAGGTAGTGTAAGTCACACTTGTGTAATTTAAAAATATTGGGCAGCCACTGAAAACATGAGATTAATTAACATTTTTTATTATATTTTAAGCCAGTATATTAAAACTATCTTTAAAAATCACAAAAATTATTAGTGGATATTTCACATTCTCTTTTTCTTACTGACTCTTTGAAATCTAGCATGTGTATTAATATTTTAGGCACAACTTGGTCACATTTCAAAATCTTTTTAGCCATGTGGCATCTAGACATTTTTGTGTGCATACGTCAAAATCCTAGCTTAAAATTGAAGTAGTGTGGCCTTTGGAGCCAGATCCAGTTGGGTGCAAATTCTGACCTTACTACTTATCAGTCATATAGTTTAGGAATAATCTCAGCTTTTCTGAACTTTGGCTTCCTAATGTGTAATGTAAAATGTGATATACTGTCAAATATAAATAATATAAAAACACAAAACCTAATATACTAAGCTACTAGTAAGTGGTAGCTATTTCAAACTTAAGTATTCATAAGCTAACAAAATCAGACTTGAGAGTAGTCAGAACACAAAAATGCTTCTGGGATGGGATTTTTAAAACCTATAAAAGGATTCCTCTCAGTTTTTACATATCTGTTAATACTTTACCCCAAATAGGGAAGGGTAATTTTCTAAGATAGTTGTCTTCGTGTTACTTGGTACCATTTTTTTTGTTTTGTTTTAAATTTACACAAGAAACAATGCTTAAAATTTAGTGCTGAAAGTTCTTTAACACGTGTGGTAGTATTTTTTAAAAATGACTTGGGGTCTGGGTATGACTAGGACTATAATGCAAACAATAAGACTAATCTTCCTGTACTCCAAGACTCTTTTTAAAGGTAGGATCTTCACTGGGTGTGGTGGTACATGCCTTTAGTCCCAACACTCTTGAGGCAGAGGCAGGCACATCTCTGTGAGTTAGTTTGAGGCCAGCCTGGTCTACATAGTGAGTTCTAGGCCACCTGGGACTATAGGGAGACCTTGTCTCAAAAAGACCAAAAAATAAAAAGATAAAAAGATGGGGTCTTGCTATAGATCCCTGATTGGTCTGCTGTTCACTATGTAGGGCAGGCTAGCTTACAGTTTAGTTTCTCCAGTGCTGAGACTACAGACAGGTGTTTGCCCTCATACCTGGCTCCTTCTAGTATTTTGTGATTAGTATTTTTCTTTAGACTCCAAGTAAAAGAATAGGGAACCACTTGTTACCCTTGTTTATTCCAATTTTTCATAGCCCCAGTTTGAAGAGTCTTTTGATGACATACCTATTCGTTCTTAAATAGATCAGATTTTTGTTTGTTTGTTTGTTTGTTTGTTTGTAGACAGGGTCTCCTTGTAGCCCCAGCTGGCCTAGAACTCACTGTATAGATGAGGCTGGCCTCCATCTCACAGGATCCTCCTGCTTCTGCCTCTCAAGTAGTTGGATTAAAGGTATGCACCACCAGACCTAGCAATAGTTTAGATTTTTGCCTTTAAAAAAAGTTGAGGTACTGGGCATGATGGCACATGCTTTTAATCCCAGCACCTGGGAGGCAGAGGCAGGTGGGTCTCTGTGATATACATGGTGAGTTCCAGGCCAGCTGGGGCTAGAAGGGAGACCCTAACTCAAAAAGACCAAAATAAAAAAAAAGAAAAAAGTTAAGATTGGCCAGGTGTGGTGGCGCACGCCTTTAGTCCCAGCACTTGGGAGGTAGAGGCAGGTGGATCGTCGTGAGTTTGAGGCCAGCCTGGTCTACACAGTGAGTTCCAGGACAGCCGGGGCTACAGGGAGACCCTGTCTCAAAAAGACCAAAAAAAAAAAACCAACGAAAAAAGTTAAGATTGTGTTATCATTTTACTGAGATATTTTTTGTTACTGTTTGCTTCTATATTAGTAATGTGATAAATTCTAAGTAATGACAAAATTATTAGACTACACATTTATCTTGCTATGCTGTGGGCTACTTTCCCAACCATGATCTCAACTTATATAGAATGTTTGGAAAAGATGCATACCAAATATTAAAGGCTACATCTTGAATAAAACTATGTTGAACAATCAATCCTAGTCACTTTAGCAAAAAGTTGAGCAACACAGTAGTGTCTGTATATTTATTATTTATTCATTTGGAAATTTGGCCTTTTTTGTGACAAAGACTTTTAAAAAAATTTCTACAGGCCAGTGACATATCAGACATACCGTGAATGTACAGTGGAGATCGCAGTTCATGCCAGCGGATGGAATAAGGTATTAACCAAATTATCTTTACTATTGTAAAACTTTAGTTCTAATAATAAAGTATAGAAAGAATTACCAGCATCACACAGCATGAAACTTACAGCTCATTAGTACATAATTCCAACTGTGTTAAGTAGATATTTCTGGTTTGTTTGTTGTTGTTGTTTGGTTTGAGACAAGGTCTCACTGTGTAGCCCTGTGAGCTGGCCTGAATCTTACAGAGATCTGCCTGCCTCTGCTTCACAAGTGCTGGTATTAAACTTGTATTACAATGCCTGGCAGGTTTAATTGTTTTTGAAAAATTAATGCTTCAAGGTTCAAAAGTACGTGCCTGTAGTACGCTGTCCTTTTCTGTGCTTCCTGGATTTCTCATCATTTCTCCATTTCTCTGTACTAGACATGACATTTATTTCCAGATAGTTATTTGTTAACATGTTAGTATGTCTTGTAGGATGAGGAGTTCAGTTGAGAGATAACCTCTTCTTGTTCTTTTAAATACATTGATGTTTTATGGTTTATGAAGTGTATCTCATGTCACATCTCGTTTGAACATCCAGACTTTTCTTTGAAGAATACACAATAGATTTTATTACCTTATTTTGGAGGGAAAAGGTCAGGGCAGCATATCATACTGACCTGGGATGGAGCCCAGGGCTTTGCACAGGCTAGACAAGCACTCTACTGATGAACTATCAAGAAAGAGTTAAAATAACTTATATAAGATGTCTTGACTGTTAACCAAACCTAAGATCTGCTGGTTTCAGCCTTGATGCCTTTCCATCATCATATGATTATCCGTTATTTGCAGAGTGTGGAGATGGCTGTGAGGAAGTATGGTCCTAAGATGAGAAAACTTAGGATCATTATTTTCACAAATAGCCACCTCTGTTCACAGTTGTATGGATAATCATCGCTATATAATCATCAGTATCAATAGTGGGTTGGTATCAGAACCTTGTGAATATTAAAATTTGTAGATGCTCAGGTCCCACATATAAAATTGATAGAATATTTGCATAAAGTGTACATACATGTCTTGTGTACTTTAAATCTTCAGTAAATAACTGTAATATCTCATAGAACATAACTGTGATGTATAGAGTTTGTTTTTGTTTCTTTGGTCTCTTTTGAGACATGGTCTCCCTGTAGCCCCAGCTGGCCTGGAACTCACTATGTAGACCAGACTAGCCTCAAACTTACAAAGATCTGCCTGCTTCAGCCTTCTGAGCGCTGAGACTAAAGGCATGTACCACCATGCCTGGCCCTTTTTTAAAAAATTTTTATTTATTTATTTTTTGGTCTTTTTGAGACGGGGTCTCCCTGTATCCACAGCTGGCCTGGATTCGCTGTGGAGACCAGGCTAGCCTCGAACTCACAGAGATCTGCGTGCCTCTGCCTCCCAAATGCTGGGACTAAAGGCACGTGCCACTATGTCCGGCCTGGCCCTTTTTAAAAAAATTTATTTTTAATTATATGTGTGTGTGTGTGTTTTAAGTATATGCATGTGTGTGCAGGTGTCCATGGAGGTCAGAGGTACTGGATTTCCCAGGAGGTGGAGTTATAGGCAGTTGTGAGTTTCCTGGTGTGGGTGCTGGGGACCATTGGGTCGTCTGGAAGATCAACAAGTGCTCTTAACCAGTGAACTATCTCTCCAGCCCCATTTTCTGCCCCATTCTTTGCCAGGAAATTAAATAAGTATACAAATAAAGGTAAGCCAGTAGAAGTAATCTTTTTTGGTGCTTAAAAGTTCCTAAGCTTTCCATTGCAAAAACTTTTGAAGAAAAAAATAATTCATATGCAATGTCGAGATTACTATTGTTCAGTAAGGAAATTACCTAGAAAAAGAATCAAAAGATAGGGTATTTGCTTAGTTTTTATTTTATTTTTTCAGGAGGGTCTCATATAGCCCAGGCTGGCTTGTATGTTACTATGTGTCTTATGTGTCTGAGGATGACCTTGAACTATTGCTCTTCCTACCTCTACCTTCCTAGTAGTAAGTCTATTGCTGTGTACCACAATGGTTGATGTGGTACTAGGGATCAAACACAGGACTTTGTGATAGAAGGCAAACACTCTACTAGCTGAACATTCCTTGCCCTTGCTTAATTTTTAGACCTAGGCGTGTGACTAGTGATACTTTCTTGGAATGGATAAGCTCTGTATTCTTTTTTTTTTTTTGGTCTTTTTGAGACAGGGTCTCCCTGTACCCCCAGCTGTCCTGGAATGCACTATGTAGACCAGGCTGGTCTTGAACTCACAGAGATCCGCCTGCCTCTGTCTCCCAAGTGCTGGGACTACAGGTGTGCGCCACCATGCCCAGCGCTCCGTATTCATTTTAACATAATATATACATACATATATTTACATGAAAAGGAAAGGTACTAAAAGTTATAATCAGGTTTTGACTATATAAAATACTTGTAGATAACAAAATAGCAAAAATGCCCGGTTTATAGAGATGAAAGTTTGGGGTTTTTTGTTTTTTTTTTTTTACATTTTTTTTATTGGGCTTTTGTAATTTCATACAACAGTTTTTAATCAAATTTAGATCCCCTCCGCTATCCATGCCTCCCCCATACCCCCACCGAACCTCATGTATGTCACCATACATGTTAAGTTCTATTCATTCAAGCATTTGTGCCCAAATGTCCTTCAGTGTAAATGCGTCCACTGGAGTCCAGTCAGCCCATCTAGTGATCATATGTAAGTCATATTCTCCCTCACCCAGCAGCAGTCAGTCTTGAATAGTTCTCAGTCTAGTGCTGGCCCACCACCTATTATTTCTTTCCTCCCCTTTGGGCCCTAGCTTAATTGAGTTGATGTGGGTCCTGTGCTTGTTGCCACCATTTCCACAAGTTCACATGTGCAAGCTTCCAGTAGCAAGATTTTTTTTTTTGGGGGGGGGTCTTTTTGAGACAGGGTCTCTCTGTAGCCCCAGCTGTCCTGGAACTCACTACGTAGACCAGGCTGGCCTCGAACTCACAAAGATCAGCCTGCCTATGCCTCCCAAGTGCTAGGATTAAAGGTGTGCACCACTATGCCTGGCAAGAGTTTTTTTTTTTTTTTTTTTTTTTTTTTAAGACATGTAGGTTACATGTAGCCCAGGGTTGCCTTAAACTTACTGGGTAGCTGAGAATGATCTTGAACTCCTGATCTTCTGATCTCTGCCTCCTGAGTGCTGGAATTAATAGGATTGCACTACCACACCTAATTTGATGTGTTCCTATGGACTGAACCCAGGTTTTTGCATGCTAAGGAAGATTCTATCAACTGAGCTATATAGAAGTAAGCTCTTAGAAATAATTCTTGAAGCTTGTTATGTAGGAAAGCAAGTTTAAGTATGTAAAGATAATCCAAACTGCTTGAAAGCTACTGTTCCTAAACTGGGCATGCCAGTGCCTATCCATGATCTCAGCACTTGGGAGGTAGAGGCAGAAGGATCAGAAGTTCAGGATCATCCTTGGCTACTAAGTTACAGGCCAGCTTGTGCTACATGAGACTCTCTCTAAATAAATAAATATTAAATAAATGAAATACAGATAAATGCTAGTGGATCTGAAGGCTCATCAAGAAAGGTCTATTAGATAAGTAAGCCTGATATAGTCATTTAATAATTATATGAGCTGGGTGTGGGGGTGCATATGTAATCCCAGTACTTGGGAGGTGGAAGTAGGAGAATCAATAGTTCAAAGCCAGCCTTGGCTACTTGAGGTCTTCTCTCAAATAAAACAAAACAGGGCTATTGAGATGGCTAGGTGGGTTAAGGTGCTTCCCACTAAGTCTGAAGACCTGAATTTGATCCCTTGGACCCACATAGTGGAAGAAAATTATATGATGAATGAAAGGGGAGGAAATAAATAATCTTCAGATGATTCATCATGTGTCAACAAGAATATGAGCCAGGTGTGGTGGCATGCACCTTAAATCCCAGGGCTTGGGAGGCAGAGGCAGAGGCAGGAAGATCTCTGTGAGGTTGAAGCCAGGCTGATCTACCTAGTGAGTTCAGGCTAGTTAGGGCTACAGGGAGACCCTGTCTCAAAAAAACCAATCCTGCCCCCCCCAAGAAAAAAAAAGAATATTATCAATCAAATAGAAAAGGCTAGTCCCATAAAATGAAGTTTCTGTATTCAGGTTTTTGTCATTCAAGATGTAATTAAAATGGAAAGAAAACCCCAAATAATGAAAGCAATGAAGCAGTGCTAGATGAAGAACAGATAGAAACATTAATGTTAGACAGAAACCATAGTGATTAAGAGGGAATATAAAGCCAGGTGTGGTAATGCATACCCTTAGTCCTAGCACTTGGGGAGGCAGAGGCCGGTGGATCTCAGTGAGTTCCAGGCCAGCCTGGTCTTCACAGTGAGTTCCGGACCAGCTGGGGCTACAGGGAGACCCTGTCTCAAAAAGACCAAGAAAAAAAGAGGGAATATAATCGAGAATTAAAAGTGATGGGGGAGAGGAGGATTTCAGGTAATTGGCAGGAATTAAAAAGATTTTTCATATTATTGTTAACTTATTATATGTAAGTTGAAATGTCTACTTTTTGATACAGATGAAAGAGGTAATTTGGAATAGGTGGTTATTTTATGTAGTGGCACATAAAATAAAATTTTTGCGATTCATTTACCCCAAAGATTATTTAATAGAGCTTAAAACATGAGTAGTGGAGCTGGAGAGATGGGTCAGCGGTTAAGAGCACTGACTGCTCTTGCAGAGGACCCGGGTTCCATTCCCAGCATGGCAGCTACAAACCATCCTTAACTCCAGTTCCAGGGGAATCCGAAGTCCTCTTCTGACCTCTGCAGCATTGCATGGCATGGGTGCACTCACATACATGCAGGTAGCACACTCACACACATAAAATAAATATTTTTTTAAAAAAAACAAAAAACATGAGTATCTTCAGAACCTTACATATATCAGACTGCTTTGCAGTACAGAACACCCCATGCCTTTGAAGTTGATGTGGTAGGAATTTGCGAGACTGATTCTCAAGCCATCTTCTTTACCTGCTTCTGTCCAAGCCACAGTGTAGGGGCTAGGTAAGTAATAACTGTTTTATACAGTTTGATACATTTTCCTGTTATAGTAGAGGTCAGTCTTATTCTGTATAACCCTGTACTTCCTGTGCTGGATGGCTTTAGTGTCAACTTGACACACCTGGGTTGAGGGAGCCTCAATTGGGGAATTGCCTCTATTGGACTGGCCTGTGGCCATGTCTGAAGGGCATCTTCTTGATGCGTGATGTGGGAGGGCCCAGCCCACTGTGGGTGGTGCCATCCCTGGGCAGGTGGGTTGTGTTGCATAAGAAAGCAGGCTGAGCAGGGGCCAAGGGAGCAAGCCAGTAAGCAGAGTTCCTCCATGGCCTATGCTCTAGCTCCTGCCTCCGGGTTCCTGGCCTGAGTTCCTACCTTGGGCTCCCTGATGAACTGCGACCTGGGAGTTGTGAGCTGAATAAACCCTTTCCTCCCCAAGTTGGCATTGGTCAGAGTGTTTTGTCACAGCAATGAAGAAACAAACTAGGACACTCCCCCACTACTGCTAAGAAAAGATTTTCAGTATATTTTGAACTAGAATTCTTTTAGAGTGTCAAAAAGTGAAGATATGTGCTTTCTTCTTCCATTCTGACTTTAAAGTAAATTCCCTCTGGGTTCTTCTACTGAAAGCCAAAGAGAATTAGTATTGAGCATGAACTCATTTTAAAAATGTGTTTTCTTTTGAGGAAATATTTTTGTCATTGTTTCCTTGATAATCCAGTAGCAAGGAACAGAATGTGCATTCCTTCCCAGGATACACAGAGACGTCTTAATGTTTCAGATAAGAGACTGACATACTTAACTTCCCTGTCTCTTTTCTTCCTCCTCTTTTATTTTTTATTTTCCTTTTATTTATTGTGATGTGAGAGAGTTAACTAGGGCCTCAAGTGCTCTGCATGGAGGTGTCCCAGCCCTTTCCTTTTTGTCTGTATGCAGTTTTGTTTTGAAAGCCAGGCAATAGACCCTAGTTTCTGTAGTAAATTATGATGAGTTTAAATACTGAGTCACAGGATTATTAGGCATAGATTATAATACCTCCTTTTGTAAGACACCTTATAATTTCAAAGTTAGTGTTTTGTCAGGTACTATTGTGCATGTCCATAATCTCAGCTCTTGGAGGCCATGGCAAGAGGATTGCTCCAAGTTTGAAGCCAACCTGATCTACAGCATGAGACCCTGTCTCAAAAATAACAATGAAAAGCTCTTTTTTTTTCCCAAATAGATAATAAAAGCATTTGGTACAATTGTACAAAGTACAGAAAGATTGGATCAAAAGATAAAAATTTTTCCTTACAGTCTGGGGAGATAGTTGGTAAAGTGCTTCCTTGTAAGCACAAGGACCTGAATTTGATTTCCAGAACTCATGCTTTAAAAAAAGAAATGTAAGGGCTGGAGAGATGGCTCGGGGGTTAAGAACACTGGTTGTTCTTGCAGAAGACCCAGGTTCGATTCCCAGCACCCAAGTGGTAGCTAACAGCTGTCTGTAACTCCAGTTCCAGGGGATCCAACAATCTCTTCTGACCTCCATGGGCATTGCACAACACGGGTGCACTTACCTACATGCAGGCAATACACGCATACACATAAAATAAAAAGAATAAATAAAATATTTTTAAAAAGAAATTTAGACTGGATGTGGTGGTACACGCCTTTAATCCCAGCACTTGGGAGGCAGAGGCAGGTGGATCTCTGTGAGTTCAGGGCCAGCTGGGGCTACAGGGAGACCCTGTCTCAAAAAAGACAAGAAAAAAAGAAATTTCCCCTCTTGTTATCAGTTACCTAGTTCCCATTAAGTGATCACTATTAATCAGTTTCCTGCATATTTCTTTCCAGAAATACTGCAAGGTTATGCAAACGTGTATGAGTAACTGCTTTATTTAATTGGTCTGTGTGTATATATTCTTTTTTTTGTTTGTTTTGAGACAGGGTCTAGCCTGGAACTCACAGAGATCTGTCAGCCTCTACCTCCCAAGTGCTGGGACTGAAGGTGTGCGCCACCATGCCTGGCCTGTGTGTATACACGTTGTTTCACACAATTACTTTCACATAGCAACTTTTTCTACCACCCTCTTGTATGAAATGTGCATGCAGTAGTCTAAAAACATCCTAATAGGAGTTAATACTTTACAGAGTGAGAATGAAATAACCACAGCTATGTATCTGAGTTAAAATTTCCAATAGTTGAACATAAAATGCATCATAAGAGTTTCAGCTTTTTTTATGCTCTCCTCTTTGCATTGAAGATTTTGGTGCCTCTAATTTTGCTTCAACAAGTGCTTCTGGAATTGACAAGACGTGGTCAAGAGCCTTTGCGTGACCTGCTGCAGTTTGGAGTGAGGTATCTGGAGGACTGTGCTGCCAACTACATCATTGAGCAAGGCGGCTGGGTAGGAGCTACTGTTAAAAACTTTTTCTTTACGATGATGAAGCCTATTTTCAAAAGGTGTGAATATTTTTGTGTGCTGGGGATCAAACCCGTGGTCTTGTGCATGCCAGGCAAGTATTCACTACTGAGCTACATCCCTCAGCCAAGCCTTGTGTGTGTGTTTTTAACAGTGTAGATTTGTATTAGTATTGAATGATAGTCAATGAAAAGGCTGTTCATACAGTTTACTAAGAGTTTACTTACAATAAATTAATATGTGGCACTTTTAAATAGTTGTTAGCCATGAAATATTTCATGCTAACCAAAAAATGCAAAAACAGCTAAGAAATGAAAAATAGTAAAATGGGCACTGTGTCTGTTGCCTCAGTCTAGGAGGAGATCATAATCAATGCTTTTGGGGTTGGGGGAGGTGCTAGGATTGAACTCAGATCACGTGTGCTGGGCAGGTGTGTTTCCCTTAGCTAGCCCCTCAGCCTGCACAGCTGCACTTCTGAGTCTCCTGTTTCCCTCCTGGATTCTGGATTTTGATATGTTCCTATTTGTTACCTTACAAGGCTAACTCCTTTTCTGAACTTATAAAATTGTAGTTTACATACATATGTATCCTTAGCATGTTATTTTGCCTTTTGAATTTTATGTATATTGTCATAGTTTATATATTCTATATAACTTGTTTGTTTCACTCAGTACTTACTGTTTTTGAGGTTTTCTTAGGTCATTGTTCTCAGCCATTTTTCATTATCATTCCAATAAGGATACTTGTTAGTCATCTTCCTCCAACTATGAAAAAAATAGTTTTTGAAGCACAATTGGAGTTTATTAAGGCCAGCTATGGTGGCTCATGCCTTTTATCCTAGCACTGGGGAAGCAAAGACATGCAGATCTCTGTAAGTTCAAGGCCAGCCTGGTCTACATAGTGAGTTCTAAGCTAGCCATGGTTACACGTCTCAAAAAAAAAAAAAAAATGGCGCTAACTGTGCAAATATATGGACCGGAGTTTGACCCACAAAACAAGTGTAATGAAATAAGGCATTGTGATGCACACTTGTAATCCTGGCAGGGGAGGTGAGACTGGAAAGTCCCTGGGTTCTCACTAATTAGCTAGCCTATCAACTCAGAGAGCCCCAGGTTCCAGTGACAGATCCTGTTTCAAAACGAAAGGTGGGGGCTAGAGAAATGGCTCATTGGTTAAGATCACTGGCTGCTCTTGCAGAGGACCCGGGTTCAATTTCCAACACCCACATAGTGGCTCATAGGTGTCCATAACTCCAGTTCCAGGGATACCTACCTGGCCTCCACAGGCATTGTATGATGTGGGTGTATTTACATGCATCTAGGCAAAACACTCATAACACATAAAATAAAAATAAGTTTGAAAAATAGTGTTCCCCAAACTCTTTACCCAGTTTCTTCTAGCATACCTTACATAACTGTGAACCTTTTGTCAAAAGTAAAAGATTAATATTTGTATATTAACTCCATACTTTATATTGATAATACCCTTTTTTCCTCCTTTAGGATGGATCTAAGATGCCATATTATGCTTAAACATGTAATAGTTTTTTAACTTCTTTTTTTTTTTTTTTTGAGGGAGAGTCTCCCTCTTGTTCAAGCTAGCCTGGAACTTACTTTGTAAACCAGACTAGAGTAGTCTCTACTAGTCTATCTCACCGAGATCCTCTTTGTCCTCCCCTCCCGCCTCAGTGCTGGGATTAAAGGTATGTGCCACTATGCCAGGCTATGTACTAATTTTTTAAAAAAAATTAAAATTTATTTATTTTAAAATATTTTATTTTATGTGTATGAGTGTATTGCCTGCATGTATGTGAGTGCACCGTGTAGTGCAATGCCGCAGGGGTCAGAAGAGGGTGTCAGATTCCCCTGGAACTGGAGTTAAGGACGGTTCGTAGCCGCCATGTGGGTGCTAGGAATCGAACCCGTGTCCTCTGCAAGAGCAGTCAGTGCTCTTAACCACTGAGCCATCTCCCCAGCCTCTTATTTTTTAAAAAGATTTATTTTATGTTTTGCCTGCATGTATATATGTGCAGTGGATGTGTGGGTGTTGAATCCCCTGGAATTGGAGTTACAAATAGCTGTGAGCTGTCATGTAGGTGCTGGGAATCAAACCCGGATCCTCTGCAAGAGCATCCAGTGCTCTTATAACCACTGAGCCATCTCTCCAGCCCCAACATGTACTAATTTTTCATTAATCATAAGTATAAAATAATAGCTCATTATAGGTTTGCATCTCTGTGAGCAGTAAGAGCTTTAGCCTTTTTTCACATTCATCAACCCTTTGTGGTTCTTCTGTTTGCCCACCTCTACTGAGTTGTTTTCCTTTTCTTTGTTGGTTTTTTTTTTTTTTTTTTAAACAAGGTCTTATTCTGTAGCCCAGGCTGTTCTGAAATTCACTATGCAGCCTTAGGCTTTATAATTTTGGTTTTTGCATCTGACATACTCGACTTTCCTTTTGCTCAGCCAGATGAGTAATAACGTCCTAAAAGTTTTGTGTCAAAAGCTCAGGAAGAAACTCCTTTTAATACTGTCAGTTAGAAAAAGAGAACCTAAAACAGGGCGTGGTGGCACATGCCTCTGATCCCAGTAATGGTAGGCGGAGCTCTGTGAGTTTAAGGCTAGCCTGGACTACATAGCAGGTTTCAGGTCAACCAGGCCTACATAGTAAGACCCTACCCTTAAAAAGTAAATAACTTTTTAAGCAAACAAGGCCAGGTATGGTGGCACACGTCTTTAATCCCAGCACTCAGGAGGCAGAGGCAGACAGATCTCTGTGAGTTTGAGGCCAGCCTGGTCTACGAAGTGCGTTCCAGGCCAGCTTGGGGCTACTGGGAGACCCTGTCTCAAAAAGACAAAAAAACAAAACAAAACAAAACAAAACAAGGAAGCAATTCCAACATTTTCTAAATTTGTTAAGCAAATGATTCTGAGGAAGGATACAGAACAGTCCACTTGAGCTAGGTAGAGTGACACATGCCTATGCTAAGACAGTAGAATTGCTGGAAGGTCAAGGCCAACCTAAGTTACATGGTGAGTACCAGGCTAGCCAGGACTACATAGCAAAACTCTGCCCCCAATACCCCCAAAAGAAAAAAAGTACTATAAAACTCAAAAATAATACTCTACTTTGGGACATTTTAGAAACAAGTACCAGCACAACAAAGCCTATCTTCAGAAGCTGAGTGTGTGTCGGATGCAACCTGTAGAAGTCACCAGATATTTAAAGCTGAGGACCAGTGCTTTTCCAGCAGGGCACAAGTTGATGCTTTCCTGCACTTGTTCCCTCGCGCATATATATATATATATATATATATATATATATATAGAGAGAGAGAGAGAGAGAGAGAGAGAGAGAGAGAGAGAGAGAGAGAGAGAGACTCACCCGAATCTATGTTCTGTCATGTCCTCTCCTTTTAACTCAAACAACTTTCCTTCAAATGCAAGTGTGGCATGGGGAGGTGTCTTTGGAAGGCTTTCTGATAAACTGTAAGCAAACTCTGCTTTCCCCCAACTTGATGATTGGTGTGGCAATGTACCATGCTTGGTGACCTCCCCTTTTCCTAGGTCAAAGGGGAATCTGTCCTTATAGTCCAGACTGAAGTCTACCTTTGTGCTATCTAATGACCAGCCAGTGTAAAAGACAGACTTAGTCTCTAATCGTGTGTGTTCTGTTAATCCGTAGCCTCTTGCTGGATGACCCTTGAGCACATCTTTGTCTTGTTTGGTGCTGATGCCTGATCTCTCGGTGGGCAGTGATCTCAGCTGTTCACATTTGACTGCCATCATTTTGACAGTCATGTTGTGGAAGTGAGGCGAGCACTAGCCAGGCACTGTCCGGGCACCTGTGTGTCTGCCTGCAGGGGAGGGCTATGCAGTTGGAAGGCCTGTGCTCATGTAGGTCTGCTGTCCTTGTGCTCACAGCCTGCTTAGAAAGGGTTTGTTAGGATTTTCTCGACAGTTAGTGATACTGTAATGAGAACACTTTTCATAAAACATGCACATTATTGCAATAAGAACCTGTTTTAAGCAATGAGCCATCTTCCAGCACAGTGCCTTGGTTTTATAGGCAAACAAATAACAGATCTAACAATGTAAAATACAGAGAGTCATTCAAATTTAGAGATAAAATACATTTTAAATACATTTATGTCCAAAGGCTTACATGCGACAATTTTTTAAGTGGATAGGTAATTAGCATGACTGTCAGTATGGGCTGTATTACATTTAAATGCTTTTGTAAGTGCTTATTTTGACATTGTTCTTTTTTTTTTTTTTTCTGTTCTTTTTGAGATAGGGTCTCCCTGTAGCCCTAGCTGTCCTAGAACTCACTAAGTAGACCAGGCTGGCCTTGAACTCACAGAGAACCACATGCCTCTGCCTCTGGAGTGCTGAGATTGAAGGCATGTGCCACCATGCCCAACCTTGCACTGTTTGTTTATTTTTATTTTCTATCAATGAGTGGATTGCCTGCAGGTATGTAAGTGTACCTTTGTCATGCAATGCCCACAGAGGACAGAAGTGGGCTTCAGATCCCCAGAACTGGAATTACAGATGGTTGTTAGCTGCCATTTGGGTGCTGGGATTCGAGCCCAAGTCCTCTGCAGAGAAGCCAGTGCTCTTAACTGCTGAACCATCTCTCTAGCCCCCCACACTGGTTTTTTTTTTTTTTTTGAGTCAGGGTCTTGTAGCCTCAGCTGTCCTGGAACTCACTATGTAGACCAGGCTGGCCTCAAACTCACAGAGATCCGCCTGCTTCTGCCTCCTTAGTGCTGGGATTAAAGGCATGCACTACCACGCCTGGTCCCCACACTGTTCTTAAAATTAAGAACTTCGATCCAGTTGTGGCACATATTAGTAGGATATGCTAAAGAGGTTGAGGATGGAGGATGGAACATGGAGGACAGCATGGTGGTGCCTTTAATCCTAGCACCTAAGGCCAGTAGGATCAGGAATTCAAGGACAGCCTAAGCTACATAGGAAATTTTAGGCTGGTCTGAGTTACATGAGACCCTAACACAAAAAAAAAGAAAGAAAGAAAATGTAAAAATAAAACTAGGATTTTAATTTCTTCCCTCCCCTTTTATATAATATTTTTGTTCTTCAAGAATGTCATACAATGGATTCGAATGTATTTACCCTCCACCTCTCCCCCAACTTCTCCCCCAACACCCCAACTTCATGTCTTCTTTTGGGGGTGGTTCTTTTTGAGGTAGGATTTCCCTGTAGTCCCAGCTGGCCAGGAACTCAGTTTGTAGATGAGACTGGCCTCAAACTCACAGAAATCCACTTGCCTCTGCCTCCCAAGTGCTGGGATTAAAGACATTCACCACCACCCCAGGTCTCTCCTTTAATAAAACCTGAGGGGCAGATGTCATTGCCTCCTTTGATAGGTGAGGAAATCTGGGCTGTGTTGAAATAGGTCACTCAGCTCTCCATCTCTGACTTCAAAGCTCACTCTTTCTCTATTCTGCTGAGGAAACCTTCCAGCTGACTCAGCCCTAGCTTCTTCTCTGGAGGCCAGGGAGTGATAAATGATAAATAATCCTCACCCAGGTTTCCGAATCTCTTACCTTGGAGCCTTGGCGTCTGGGGCTTTCTAAAATTAAGCTGATGGCTTCCTTCCCTACCTTGAGCCAGCTTTAAATATAGGCCCTCCCATCCATCTTCCCTGTTCTCTGATTTCCTTTGTGCTTCATGGACCAGCAGTACTTTTCTTATTGCCCTCATGACTTCCTTTGGGAGTCTGATTTGTTATCATTTTGGACTCGCTGTCTTGTGAACTTGTTCATGTCCGCTGGCCAGGAACTCAGTTTGTAGATGAGACTGGCCTCAAACTCACAGAAATCCACTTGCCTCTGCCTCCCAAGTGCTGGGATTAAAGGCATGCACCTCCATATCCAGCCCTTCTTTTTTTTTTTTTTAATAGCCCACTGAGTCCAGTTTGTACTGCCTGTATGCTTCTGGGTATAGGCCTATCCACTGGATCCTAGTTGACCTACCAGGAGTCACACCCTTAAAACTGACTCTCCCTTCCCCAGAAACCAACTTACTCTCCATAGCTCTGCAGTTGGGAATGGGGGCTCATGATCCCTTTCCCCTTCCATGCAGGAGTGTTGACTGGCATAAAGGTACTGGTTTCTTACTAATTGATGCAGCAGTGTCCTCTGAAACAAGGTATCAGCATGAATCACCTTTATAAATACTTCATTGAGAGCTCTTAAACCATTCCAAGCTGGCCATGATGGCACAGGTATGCAGTCTCAGCACTTTGGAGGCAGAGCTAGGAGAATTGTGAGTTTCAGAACAGGTGGGAGCTTCATAGTAAGTTCCAGGGAAAGAGCGAGCGAGGGAGGGAAGGCAGGCAGGCAGGGCATACCATTTTTATAAATGGCAAGATTTCCTGTGTCTGAGTGTTTGTGTGGTTTTGTTTTTCCTCATCCTCAAGTCTGATTAAGTTTCCTTGATTTTTGTACTCAGCCTGCCGCTGAGTTAGGGCACACGTGAGCTCTGCCATGACCCTGAGTCATGCTGTTCCTCCCTCCGCTCTCTTCCTTTTTCATTTCTTTTCCTTTACAAGTAAGTCTGTCTCCTAAAAAGGGCAGTTCAAGGCTCTTGTGGTAAGACCCCTTTTTTCTCCATTGTCATATGCTGCGCTGAAAGGTTTAGTTTTGAATTATATAGAAGATTATTAGCTGTCATTTAATGCCTGTCTTAATTGTTAACTTTTTTGAATGAAATTAATCTTTAATCTCTTTCCCTAGACTTGGAGCTTCTTGTTATGTATTGAAAGAGTAGAAAACCTTGAAAAGGATTACTTATTTATTTTTAATCTAGGATAAAAACTTTCTTGGAATCTTTTAGGTGATGAATTTCTTAGAACAGTTTTCATACCGTGGAAAGTAACACATGGGAAGTAATCTAAAATTATATAGGCAGGTTGCAACTAAAATCAGCTTAGTGTAGTTAGTGTTATTGTGGGAAATCTGTTGTCTGTGCAGTATGGATGTTTATTTGTTGGGTTGATGTTTGTCCAGGACCTTGCCACATGCTAAGCAAGTATTTTTTACCTCTTCGCTGCAGTCCCAACCCAGTGCTGGATTCTGAAGTATGTTTTTGTGGTTCTGGCCATCATGTTGGGTGGAACATTAACTCTCCTGTGTTCTTATTTTAGGTTAGTAGTAATCGAAGAGGCATTTAGTTGCTAGTGTGTCCTTTTGAATATTTAGAAAAGTACTTACCTGTTTCTATTATGTAAGCTGAATACTTGAAAGACAGATATATGTAAGGTCTGAAAATGAATGATAAAGGTTTGTTGCATGGCTTAGGGGAAGTGTTTTCTTACGTGAATTTACCAAGGAGAGTGAGCTTTGGAATTCTGCCCACACATTCTCAGATGGAAAAATAAAATCCATAGGCACTCAGATCACTAGTCATGACACAGAAGATAAAATACGAAGTTAACCAAAATATGGTCAGTATTAGACATCGTGAAGCAGTTAGTACACATTTTTCTTTTTCTTTTTCTTATGTAGCACAAACAGGCCTTGAACTTGCTAGCTAAGGCTGGCCTTGAAGTCCTGATTCTCCTACCTCCATCTCCATTCAGGGCTTCTTGAATGCTAGGCAACCACTCTACCAACTGAGCTACATTCCCAGCCCAGATGGTTCTTTTAATGATTACTGACCCACTTTTTCTTAGTTCCTAACACCATAGTTTTAGTTTATTTTCCATGTTTTTAAATGTATTTCCTTTATCTCCATATCTGAAATTTCATTACACATATTTTTGTGTGTTTGCTTGAAGAACAATAATCTGTTTTCTCTACTTCGGGCCATAGACTTAAGAGGCACCGTGATACTAGGAAAAGCACCAGGATAGAAATTGGGCCTCAACCTGACTAGTAGCATGGCAGAGGGGCAAGCATGAGGCAGACAGGTGGGCCTGGATCCTTGCTTTATGACTTTGGAACAGTAACTCATTTTCTGCTGTTACTTTGGTTGTCTTGTCTGTAAAATGGAAATGAAGCTTATTTCTCCTGAGTTTTGAGGTTCTAGACAGCCATCTCTCCAGCCCCTATTTTTTTGAATTCTTAAAGTTACTTCTTCATGTTTTTTATATGTGAGGCCAAAAAGAGATGTTCTTGGGGCTGGAGAGATGGCTCAGCAGTTAAGAACACTGTTCTTGCAGAAGACCCAGGTTTGAATCCCAGCACCCACATGGCAGCTAACAGCTGTCCATAACTCCAGTTCCAGGTGATCCGAAGGCCTCTTCTGTCCTCCATAGGCATTGCATGATACAGGTGCACTTAACTTACATGCAGGCAATACACACACACATACACACATAAAAATAATAATAAATAGGGGCTGGAGAGATGGTTCAGCGGTTAAAGGCACTGACTGCTCTTGCAGAGGACCCAGGTGCAATTCCCAGCATCCATGTGGCGGCTACAAACCATCCTTAACTCCAGTTCCAGGGGAATCTGAAGCCCTCTTCTAATCTCTGAGGCATTGCATGACACGGGTACACTCACTTACATGCAGGCAATACACTCATACACATAAAATAAAAATAATAAAATATTTAAAAAATAATAAATATTTTAGAGAGAGAAAGAGAATAGAGAGAGAGGTTCCCATGCTATAAATATTATGTTAGAAAGTTTAGATTAATTGCTGGACATGGTAGTGCACACCTTTAATACCAGCACTTGGGAGGCAGAGGCAGGAGGATCTTTGTGAGTTCAAGGCCAGCCTGGTCTACATAGCGAGTTCCAGGCCAGCTGGGGCTACAGGGAAACCCTGTCTCAAAAAGACAAAAAAGAAAAAGAAAGTTTAGATCATTGGAATGGCCCTAACAGCCTGTAAATATTCTAAGATGCTAAAGTTTAGGGAACCCAGAACAGCAGCTGTCAGGATTTTTGCTGTGAATTAGTCCCCAGTAGTAAAAGTTTCAGTGGTGATCTGTTCTTCTTTAATATTTTTTTTAGGGGTTCATTGAGGCTGGCCTAGAACTCGCTGTAGCTCGGGCTTACCCCCATGGCAGTCCTCTAGTCTCATCTTCTTAACTGCAAAAATTACAGGTGTGAGCCACCATGCCTGGCTATTCTTTTGAAACTATTTCATAAGGGCCAGCGAGATGGCTCAGCAGGTAAAGATGCTTGCTGCTAAACCTGATGACCTAAATTTGATCCCCTGGACCACGTAGTAGAAGGAGAGAACCCCTTGACATGTGCACTATGTGCCTTCTACCATTAATTAAATTAAAATGTAAAAAAAAAAAATTAAAGAAAAAGAGCATGAATAATAAACATAAATAAGAGCATAAAATACTTGGTAAATTTGTACTAAAATGTCAGATGTCAGGGCTGGAGAGATGGCTCAGTGGTTTGTTCCAAGAACACTGGTTGTTCTTGCAGAAGAAACAGGTTTGAATCCTAGCACCCACATGGCAGCTAACAACTGTCCATAACTCCAGTCCTAGGGGATCCGACAGCCTCTTCTGACCTCCGTGGGCATTGCACAACATGGGTGCACTTACCTACATGCAGGCAACACATGCATACACATAAAATAAAAATAATAAAAATTTTAAAAATATTAAAAAAAAAAGTCAGATGTCTCCATATAAAAATAAGCTGTAAGGTAGGGAGATAACAACAGCAAGGATAAAGCCACTTAATGTATATTCCAAGCTGTAGGCATAGGTTGGCAGCAAGCATCTTTACCTGCTGAGCCATCTTGCTGGCCCCTGTGTAAGAGTTTTGATAGAATAACCAGACATGGTGGCTCACATTTGTAATGTCAGCACTTAAGGGGCTGAATAGGAGGACTTCCATGGGGACCAGCCTGAGCTATAGTGAATTCCAGGCCAGCCTCAAAAAGCTTGTTGCTATAATGTCTAACGAGATGAAAATGAATATGGAGTAAAGAATCTTCTTAAACCTTTTGTTAGCTTTGTTATAACTGGTTTTTGTTGTTGTGTGGGTGTTTGTTTTTTGTTTTTTTGGGGGGGGCATCTTTTTAAGACAGGGTCTCCCTGTAGCCCCAGCTAGCCTAGTACTCACTTTGTAGACCAGGCTGGACTTGAACTCACAGAGATCTACCTACCTCTGCCTCCTGAGTGCTGGGACTAAGGGTGTGCACCACCATACCTGGCTGAAATAACTGATTTTCAAAAAAAAAAAAAAAACTATATGTGTGAGTGTTCTGCCTGCATGTATGTAAGTGCATGCATGTGTGCAGAGCCTGTGGAGGCCAGAAGAGGGCATCAGATCCTCTGGAACTGGAGTTATAGATGGTTGTCAGCTACCATGTGGACCAGGTCCTCTGTAGAAGCAGCCAAGTGCTCTTTAACCCCTGAGTCAGTTCTCCAGCCCCTTTTACTTTTTTAAGTTAGCACACAAGAGTAATGTTTCACTGTGACATTTGCAAACATATATATCATTATATGTTAGACTTTGTTCTTTTCTCCAATACCCCTCCCCCTTCTTCTATTTTTGTTATTGCCGTTTCCTTTTTGGAGTTTTTGTTTGTTTTGAAATGAACTCACTTTGCTACCCAGGATGGAGTCAAACTCCTGGGCTTAGGTGCTTCCTCACTTTCACAAGTAGAAGGCCTAGCTAGCCTATTTAATATACTTGAAAACTCTAAACTATTAGAGAAAATAGTATCACCTTGGGCTATTAAACTGGTAGGGTTCTCCAATGTTATATTTCTGTTCATTTTCCTAACTCTTTCCTCTTCATTTAATAAAATACTTAGTTCAGGACTTCATACATGCTAAATTAAGTGCTCTGCCTCTGAGCTATACTGATGGCTGTTCAAACTAAGCGAATATCAAGAACACCATGGTATAGTACAGATTTTTAAAATTAGGTGTTATAGAATACAAAGGAAAATAGTATACAGTAAGCTAGAACTTCATTAGGAAGGTTTCTGTAAAGAATGAAGGACTATGTCAAAGCAGCAAGGGTTAGACATATCTAGCTTAGCGAGCTAGGAGGGTTGGTGACTCATTGTTGAGAACTCAGAGATCTTGGCTAGGACATAGGAGACCTTATTCACTGTGTGTGGAGTCTTCTCTGTTGAGCCATTCATGTATGAGAAATCTGAAACTGAGCTGATTGTGTCCTTGTTTAAGGTAGAGTCTTACTATGTAGCACAGGCTGACCCTCAGACTCCTAGTGCTGGGATTGCAGGTGCATGCACTACCACACCTGGCTCTGAACTGAGCTTTGGTTATGAGAAAGCAGTCCTGAAACCATTTAGTCCTGCTCAGACCTTCATGGAGTGTCTTGTTACCTTCACTGAGTATCTTTTTCTCAATTTGTTTATTTATTTGTTTGTTTATTATTTATTTATTTATTTTTAAAATTTTGATCTTTTTGAGACAGGGTCTCCCTGTAGCCCCAGCTGGCCTGGTACTCACTATGTAGACCAGGCTGGTCTAGAACTCACAGAGATCTGCCTACCTCTGCCTCCCGAGTGCTGGGATTAAAGATGTGTGCCACCACATCTAGCCTCAATTTAGAGTGTAAATTAGAAAACAGATATATTTCCTCTTCAGAGTCTTGTAGGTCTAGAACAGCCAGCTATGGCACCTGTTACATTACATAAAAAGAATGTTCCATCTGTGGGAATTGGTGGTTCTTAGGCAGCCGTCATGCAGAGTGACCATTATTTCAGTGGAAAAGACTCCAAAATCAAGAATTGAATCAATTTGTCTAAATTCTCATAGACGTTTGTTTTGAGACAGGGCGACAGGTAGCCGAGGGTGGCCCTCCTTGCTTTCACCTCCCACATGCTGGCATTATGGGTATGCCTAGCCACACCAGGCACCAAAGATTTTAGTAGTATTATGTTAATTATTTTGCATAATATGTACTTATAATGAATATGATAAATACTTGCAGAATCTTACATGCCTCACTGAGGAGTGGCACCAGATGCATGCTATTTACTTTATAATAGAGTGACATAAACCCTAGAAATTCAGAGGTGCTAAGAAAGATTCAGATGGGCAGAATGAAAGGGAATGTTGAAGGTGGATGGAACAGTGTGACTCGAGTGAGGAGATGGTTTCGTTCTGTCGTCAGCACCAGTACTGTGTGTGACCTTGAACAAGAAACAGGTACATTACTGTGCACAAGAACAGAGATGAAAGGGCTGAGCCTGACAGCTCCTGAGAAAATAGAAGTAGTTAGTGCTCAGAGCTTTTCAGCCAGAAATGGGGCACACTTTCTTATCACCCAAGTTTATACTGAGCATCACTCTTCGTGTTTTAGGAATTGCCTAGGTGATGACAAGATTAAAGCATATTTTCTCTCCTTGAAGTCTGTTCTATAGGTGGTCCCCAACTTGCAGCTGTTCAACTTGCACTTTTTAAATTTTATATGGGTATATGGGTACAAAAGTATGCCTGAGCTGCCCTTCTGCGCCCTTCCAAGGAGTCTTCCCGAAGTTACAGGAAATAGTCAACATTTTATAGGCTTGGTGTTAGATGATTTTGCCCACCTGTTGAACTATGTAAGCATTCTGAGCTCATCTGTAGTAGGCTAAGCTCAGGTGTTCAGGTTAGGTGTAGTAAATGTCTTTTCAGCTTATAATGAATGGGCTTGTCAGGATGGAACCGTCCTTGCAAGCTGAGGAGCACCTATAACTAGAGAGATAACTAGTATGTGAAAAAGCTAATGAGAAGTATATTATGAAATATATCAGTTTTGGGCCAGCAAAATGACTCTGTGGGTAAAGGCACTTGTCGCCAAGCCTAACGAGCCATGTTCAATCCCTAGAACCCACATGGTGATGGAGAGATCTGACTCCTGCAAGTTGTCCTGTGGCCCCCATACACATGCATGCCTGCCCCCCCATAAAAATTAAATGTAAAAAAAATTTAAGATAACATTATGATTTATGTGACCCAGACCCAGAACCATGTAGAAGTTCAAGAGAAATAAGAGGACTAGCTGGAAATGGTGGTGTACGCCTTTAATCCCGGCCCTCAGGAGGCAGAAGCAGGTTCAAAGCCAGGCTGGTCTACTTAGGGAACTCCAGGCGAGCCAGGCTACATAAGATGACCCTGTCTCAAAAAGGTGGGGGGCGGGAGGCACGTTGTGCACAGTGGTCCTGAAGGGACTCTATATAAGTCAGACCTCGGTGGACTCAGATCAGGAGTCTTTTTTTTTTGGGTCTTTTTGAGACAGGGTCTCCCTGTAGCCCCAGCTGTCCTGGAACTCACTTTGTAGACAAGGCTGGCCTTGGCCTGTCTCTGCCTCCCAAGTGCTGGATTAAAGGTGTGTGCCACCATACCCAGCTGATCAGGAGTCTTAAATGAGGATCCATGCATAGTTTCAGGGAGTCTGAAATTTCTCCTAATATGCTATACAGCTTTTATGTATAGAGATTTATTTTGTTTGATAGTGTCTTAATATGTAGTCCAGGCTAGTCTCAAACTCATGGTCCTCTTGCTTCAGCCTTTTGAATGTTGGGATTCCAGATATATGCTACCATACCCAGCTTCAATAGAAAGGGAGAAATCTGTGTGTGTGTTTGCAGATTGCTTTTTCCTTCTCTGTATGTTACGAATAATAGCATACATGATTATAGCAGCAGGACTCGGGAATATAGTTGACTGAGCGTGTTTGCCTGGTACACACAAGGCCCTGGGTTTCATCTCCAGCGGGGGGAGAAGAGAAGAGAAGAGTTGATCCTAGGAATAGAGAAGAAAGGTTTTACTTCCTCTAATACTACTGTGCCTTTAAGATTTTTATGTTTTGTTTCAGGGGAAAGCACAGAAGTGCTCAAGAAGGATAATGTATTCTAAATATTGTATGGCTTTGACTTTTAACTGGAAGAGTCAGATCATTAGATTTGAAATACTCTGTTTTAGAGTATTACTCTAAATATTCTATATAGAGAAATACTGTTTTTTATAAAACTGAACCAAGCTGTCATCCAGTGGCCAGATAGTACCTTAGAGTCAGGTTTTCTGCTCAGAGATCTTGATGGGCAATAAGGGGAGCCGTAATGGAGGCAGGGAATTGAATTTTCTTCTAAAGAGAACCAAGCTCTTAGACTCAACAATGAGGGCTGATACATTATTTATGAGCTAAGGCAATCTTCTATATCCAGACAGACACCAATATTTGACTTTCCATTTATCAGCATCTTTCTTCTGTTTGTTTGTTTTGTGGTGCTGGGGATGAAACCCAGGTCCTTGTGTGGGCTAGAAAAACTTTCTTTTCACTCAAAAGACAACTCATGCTCTCCTTGAACTCTTTTCAAAAATATATTTTATTTGTCTTTATTTGTATGAATTTTGCCTGGATGTATGTAAGTGTACCACATATGTGCAGTGCCCAGAGGCCAACAGTGTCAGATCCCCTGGACCTGGAGTTAAAAGTGCTCTTAACCACTGAGCCATCTCTCCAACCCTTATCCTTGAACTCTTTTTTTGTTTCTTTTTTTGGTCTTTTTTGAGACAAGGTCTCCCTGTAGCTCCAGCTGTCCTGGAACTCACTATATAGACCAGACTGGCCTTGAACTCACATCCCGAATGCTGGGATTAAAGGCGTGTGCCACCACGCCTCACTCTATCCTTGAACTCTTAATCCTCTTGCCTCAGCCTCTCAACTGTGGTGATGGGCAAATGCCACCACATGTGGCAAAATGGTGCTTTTCATCTCCACATTGGATCACAGATCATCTCCACACTGGATCACTGGATCACTGGATCAGAACTGTGAATCAGTTCTGATGAAGATCAGTGAGTAAGGGCCAGCAAGATGACTCAGCCTGATGACCTGATTTTGATCCCCAGAATGAGAGAACCAGCTCTACCTAGTTGTCCTCTAACCTCTAACCATGGAGTCATAGTACATGCATGCACACAGGTGTGTGCACACCATAAATGAATGAATGAATGAATAAATAAATAAATAAAGTAAAAAAATTTAAGAAAAATAGTGATTACTTTCATTAGAGTAATAGCCAAAAATGTTGAGAAATTTTAAATCTATTAAGATACATTTAGGTGGGGCATGATAGTACATATCTATGATCCCAACACTCAGGAGGCTGAAGCAGGAGGATCACTAGTTCAAGTGAACAACACATAGTGAACAACACATAGTGTGTTCTAGGTCAGCTCAGACTTCCTGGTGAATCCCTGTCTTAGAGAAAATAAAGAAGCTAGGTGTGGTGGGGCACACCTTTAATCCCAGCTCTTGGGAGGCAGAGGCAGGTGGATCTCTGAATTCAAGGCCTGCCTAGTCTACATAACTTGAGTTCCCTTCCAGCTGGGGCTACAGGGGACCCTTTCTCAAAAAGACCAAAAAAATAAAAATAAAAAAGAAGCTGGGTGTGGTGGCACATCTCTGTGAGTACAAAGCCAGCCTGGTCTACATAGTGAGCCAGGCCAGCTAGGGCTACAGGGAAACCCTGCCTCAAAAAGACCAAAAATAAATAAATAAATAAAAAAGAGCTGGGTGTGGTGCCACAAACCTGTATTTCCAGCATTCAGAAGGTAGAGGTAGAAGGATCAGGAGCTCAAAGTCATTCTTAGGACCTAGTGGGGCTAAGTGGATGCTTGCTGCCAAGCTTGATGACTAAGTTTGATCCCTGGAACCCACATAGTGGAAGGAAAGAGCCAACTCCTTCAAGTTGTCCTCTGACTTAGACACACACACACACACACACACACACACACACACACGTGCGCGCGCTCCATGGAATGGGTGTGCCCCCTCACCCCCAAAAAATAAATGTAAGAAAATAATTTAAACCCAGTTTGGTGGCACATGCTTTTAATCTCAGCACTTAGGAGGCAGAGTCAGGCAGATCTCTGTGAGTTCAAGGACAGCCTGGTCTATGTAGCAAGTTCTAGACCAGCCAGGGTTACATGGTGAGGCCCTGTCTAAATAAATAAATAAATAATAAACAAACCTTTTTAGGCCTGGAAAGATGGCTTAGTGGTTAAGAGCACTGGCTGTTCTTCCAAAGGACTTGAGTTCAGTTCCCAGCACCCACAAGGTGGTTAACACGTGTCCATAACTCCAGTTCCAGGGGATCTGATGCCTTCTTCTGGCCTCTGAGGGCACCAGACACTTACACACATGCAGGCAAAATACTCATACACATAAAAATAAATAAAATATCAAAAATACTAAGTAATGAAGTATTTAAAAATAACTAAATTAAAAAAAATTAAAAGCATTCTCAGCTACCTAGTGAGTTCAAGGCCAGCTTGGGCTATATGAGACTTACCTCAAAAGAAACAAAAACAAAAAAAGCAAACAAAAAAGGAATATACTAGGAATAAATTGAGATATATGTTGTTCTCAGTGGGAAAAGAGAATGATAAAAGGAAGAAGTAAGCGGATGGGAGAGAAGGAGGCAGGTGGCTGCTTGCTCTCACAGCTTCCTTAGCTCTGCCACTGGCATAGTCTGTGTGCTGCATTTGGTTGTGAAGGGCTTTTCGTTGGCATTCGTTATTGATGAAGGTCCTGGAAGTGTTGAATGTTTTTCCATTCCCATCATGCTGAAACATAATGAGAGTTTGAAAGATTCCAAGAGTATCTGTGAAAGCCTCTTTTAGGCAAGAGGGATTTGATGACTGGGAAGAGGGATTTGATGACTGCATTAATGGCAAAAATCTTCTTGAAGATAAATAATAAAATCATTGGTCTGAGGTGTGTGCTGCTCTGGTTGAGTGTGTATTTTGCATGGGTTCCTACTCCTCTTGGTTAAAGTTTTCTATTTTGGGGAGCTGGAGAGATGGCTCAGCGACCTGGGTTTGATTCCCAGCACCCACATGGTGGCTATGAACCATCCTTAACTCCAGTTCCAGGGGAATCTGAAGCCCTCTTCTGACCTCTGCATTGCATGACACGGGTGCACTCACATACATGCAGGCAATACACTCATACACATAAATTAAAAATAATACATGAAATTTTTTTTTAATTTATATTTTTAAGCTGGGCGTGGTGGCGCACGCCTTTAATCCCAGCACTTGGGAGGCGGATCTCTGTGAGTTCAAGGCCAGCCTGGTCTACATGGTGAGTTCCAGGACAGCTGGGGCTACAGGGAGACCCTGTCTCAAAAAGACCAAAAAAAAATTTTTTTTTTCTATTTTTAGCACTGCAAAAAATTATTGCAGAGCAGGTTTTCACCTGTTCACCCCTGTTTTCTTTAGGATCAATCTAATTATGAGTATAACTGTTTAATACCAGCAGTCTTGTTTAAGAAGAAAAGTGAAAATCCTTACAATTAACATAAATACTGGTGAGGTTGCACAACATTGTGAGTGGAGAGATGGCGCAGCAGTTAAGGGCACTTGCTATCCTTGCAGAGGACCTGGGTTTCGTTCCTAGCACCCATATGGTGACTATAACTTCTGTTCCAGGGGATTCAGTGCTCTTCTGGTCTCTGTGGGCATTGCATGCACATGGTGCACTTACATACATGCAGGCAAAACAGTCACGCATTTCAGTCAGTCAGTCAATCAAAAAAAAATTTAAGCAAAAAAATTCAAGACCAGCCTGGTAAGTGGTAGCTACAAGTACTTGTTTCAAAAAAATAAAGCTCAGCATGATGACACTCGCCTTTAATCCCAGCACTTGGGAGGCAGATGCAGATAGATTTCTATGAGTTGAAGCCTGGCCTGGTCTACATAGTGAGTTCCAGACCAGCCACAGCTACACAGTGAGACCCTGTCTCAGAACAACAACCACAAATAAGTAAATAAAAGAAACTCTGTATTGGTCTTCAAATAAATATATTCCATTCAGAAACTGCTTGGTCTAGACAGTGTATTTCTGAAACTTGAAGCTAGGCAAAAATACTTTTTCTTAGGTTGACATGTAAAATATTAACAGCTTTGTATTGGCTCCCTCTTTTGTAGGGCACTGTCTTCAGTCTTGAGTCTGAGGAGGAAGAATACCCTGGCATCATTGCAGAAGATAGCAATGACATTTACATCCTGCCCAGTGACAACTCTGGGCAAGTCAGTCCCCCAGAGTCTCCAACTGTGACAACTTCTTGGCAGTCTGAGAGCTTGCCTGTGTCACTATCTGCCAGCCAGAGTTGGCACACAGAAAGCCTCCCAGTATCCCTTGGGCCTGAGTCCTGGCAGCAGATTGCCATGGACCCTGAAGAAGTCAAAAGCTTAGACAGCAACGGAGCTGGAGAGAAGAGTGAGAACAACTCTTCCAACTCTGACATCGTGCATGTGGAAAAGGAGGAGATTCCAGAGGAGGTGGCCAGAGAGCCACAAGAGGTGTTCCCAGGAGCCGCCACGCCCTCACTTCCGCACATCACTGCCACTTCTTTGTTGGAGACCAGGGAACCCACTGCAGAAATGATGGCTGCTGGGGAAGCCAGCCCGGCTCCATCTCTGTTTGTGGAGCTTTCTGAGGAGGAGCTGGAAGCAGCAGTGGGGCCTGCTGCCATGGTGGGGGGTGTGGGCGAGGCCACACAGCCGAGCGAGGCCTCGGGCAGGAAGGAGAGCCGTATTGGGGAGGCCAGCCCTGTCGCAGCAGCAAAGGCTGCCCTGCCTGCCGAGGGCAAGGCCGTACTGCTGTTTGGAGGGGCGGCTGCTGTGGCCATCCTGGCAGTGGCAGTTGGAGTTGCCCTGGCTCTAAGAAAGAAGTAACGGCTTTTCCCAGAAGAGAAAGGAGACAGAATGGATCTAAGGCTTTAGTTGTATTAGCTGGAATTTAAACTGCCAGCAGCTGACTGGACATTTATGGGACACTAGGAGAATTGGGGCTTTTTTGCTCAGCATGGCAATGGCTTGATTCACAAATAAGGCTTGAGATAGAGTTCACATTGGCCTAATTGGCATTCTAAGGGCCTTGGCTAGATTCAGAATGGTAAGAGTGAGTCCCCATCTAGAACAGGTTTGTCAACTTTGGCACTGTGGACATCGCAGTAACTCTTTGTAGGAGGCTGCCCTGTGCATTGTGTAGTGGTCAGTGACATGCCTGGCTTCTACCCACTAAATGCCAGTTGTACCCCACTCCCAACGAGGGCAGCCAAAAAATGTCTCCAAAATTGCCAAATGTCCCGTGGGCCAAGTCATCCCCTGTTGAGGGCCACTGCTTTAAAGGATAGGGTTTGATTAGGAGCACCTGGGGGACTCTGCAGCTGGGGACCGGCAGCATTCATCCTGTTGGAGTTTTCTTTCCAGGTGAACTTGCTGCTCCCTGCAGCTGCTTTTTTCTGGCTCCTGTCCTGTAGTGTGAGGTGCTCTCCCGCATCCCACGATTTCTCAGGTATTGCACTGCAGCATGTCTCCGGTGTCCTCTAGCCCCGTGGAAGAGGACTCGGCCTGTGCCTCTGCCACACCCAATAAGCCCCTGAAGCTTCCCACAGCTCCATCTTGCAAAGATGCTGCCTTTAGGAAACTTCTAAAATAAATACCCAGGCCAGGTGTAATGGTGCCCACCTGTAATCCCAGCATGTGGGAAGTGGAGACTAGTGGATTGCCAGCCTGGTCTACATACTGAGTTATAGGCTAGCCAGAGCTAGATGGGGAGACCTTGTCCCAAAAAGACAAACATAAAAGTTAAATATGTTGAAGCTGTGTAAGAGACACAATTTGCCAACCTTATTGGCTATAGACGTTGGTCTTAGAGTAGGAGGGTGGCTACATGACCAATCGAGGTCTCTTCAAGTTCTTACTATCAGCAGCCACTTGCTTATGGTGACTTGATTCTGGTGGCACACTCACCATCTTTGCCCTGGGTGAGTGTATTTTTTCCAGTACTTGGCTTTGGAATGGTCGTCAGCTTCTCTGTGGGTCTCTTGCCACATGCTAAGAAATGTCATCCTTTGGCTTATAGAACCAGTTGGATTGTAACCCTTATCAAATGCAATATAATTGAAATGAATGATAAACATCATTTAATTTTAGATATCACTGAAATAAGAAATGGGGGACAGAAACTTGAATTTCAGGACCAAGCTGCTGCTGAGGTTCTTGTCTGGACTTCAGAGTTAAGAGACCTCTTGGCCTGAATACTTGGCAGCCCAAACACCAGGGTAACATCAGGAGACTGAACCCAATATGTAGCTAGTGGGACTCAGCAGAATCTCCTTTCATCTGGCTGAGCCCATCCCCCAAGGAAGTGTGGGGTGTGTCCTCTCAGGCCCGAGGGCCACAGTGCCACCCTGCAAAGCACATAGCTTGATAAGAGGTCATCTCAGATTTATCTCAGTCATATAAAATTACTTCTTAGATTCTGAAATTTATAATAAAAGTACTTTTAACTACTCTGATCACCAAGAGCCAATGTTTTAAATGTGCTTGATTTTTGAAATTTATTTTTCAAAACAAAATCTCCCTAAAGCAGGACTTCAGAGCTGGTCAAAAAGAGATCTGAGCATGTGTTTGGGTGTCCTGTTGTATCCTACTGTGATTTTGTGTTTTGAGCTTGTGTCCTATGTGGGGAGCGATGTTCGTAAGGACTCTAGTGTAGCTGGAGGCCAGGGGAGATGGTTAGGGAAGGTTTCCTCCTGAGTTCTCACAGGTACATGGGGTTGTTCAATACTTTCATAAGTTACAAGCAAAGACTGGTGAGTTACCATGATTTTTAATTTTGTTTTTGTTTTATTTTGGGCTTTTGTTTTGTTTTTGAGACAGAGTCTCACTATGTAGCTCTGGCTGGCCTAGAATTTGCTATGTGGACCAGGCTAGTCTTGAACTCAAAGAATCTGCCTGCCTCTGCCTCCCAGTGTTCGATCATGCCTGGGATGTTTTGTTTTGTCTTGTTTTAATGAGTATGAATGTTTTGCCTGAATGTATGTAAGTACACCCATGTCATACAATACCCAAGAAGGGTAGAGGAGGGCATCAAGATTCCTCAGGAACTAGAGTTATGGATGGTTGTTAGCTGCCATGTGGGTGCTGGAAATTGAACCTAGGTCCTCTGCCAGTGCTCTTAATTGCTGAGCCATCTCTCCATTTTTTTTTCTTCTTTTTCAGACAAGGTCTTTCTGTAGCCCCAGCTGGCTTGGAACTTTATATATAGACCAGGCTGGCCTTGATCTCACAGAGATTCATTCCCTCTGCCTCCCAAGTACTAGAATTAAAGGCATGCACCACTGTGCCAGCCTCTACTGTTACCACTTCTGAACTCTGGACCCTCATACCCATTGGTGTAACCTGTTTAAGCACTGAGGTAAGTTTAGGTGTGAGTTGCTAAGAAGTGATCTGTGGTTTAAGGTATTTGGGTCTGTATTCTCCATTGAGGCAGGAATAGGGAAGCGTGGACTAACTCCCTGCCTGCTACTTATTTTCCTACCCAGTGAATATTTAGCTAAGTAATTTGGCCAAGTATATTTTTTTTCTTTTGTTTTTGTTTCTTCTTTTTGAGACAGGGTCTCCCTTTAGCCTCAGCTGACCTAGAACTATGTAGACCAGGCTGGCCTTGCTCACAGATCTCCACCTGCCTCTGCCTCCCAAGTGCTGGGATTAAAGGTGTGTGCCACCATGCGGCATCCAAGTGTATTTTTCTAAAGGTGGTAGTAAATAGGTAGTAAATAGGCCAATTTCCCATTGGCCTTCTCGATGTGGAATCTTAGTCCTGGGTAGTGAGCTGTGTGGTACTCTTGTTATTTGTTCTTTCTTTCCTTACCTGCTCTCCCTGGTCTCTGACAGTGGGGGAACAGCTGCATGAGGGCTGAGCCTTCACTGCAGCTCCTGAGTAACCTAGAATAGCCTTGAATTTGCAATCCTCCTGTCTCAGAACTGGGAATACAAACATTTGTCACCATACCCGGTCTTGCTGTTACTTTTTTTTTTTTTGGTCTTTTTGAAGCAGGGTCTCTCTGTGGCCCCACCTGTCCTGGAACCTATGTAAACCAGGCTGGCCTTGACCGCACAGAGATCCGCCTGCCTCTGCCTCCCAAGTGCTGGGACTGCAGGTGTGCTCAGCTGTTACATTTTTTAGAATGCTAATTCTAAAATCTTTCTTCTTTTGGGGGGCAGGTGGGGGCTAATAGGAGGCTGTTCTTGCTCCTAACTAAAGGATTCAGACTATTCAACTTGGTTAGGGAACACAGTGTCAGAATTAAGTGTCACTCTGTCATCCTATGTTCTTTTGAACTATAGAGGAAGTTTTATTAGTTCTGTAGAGATATCTGTATCTGTACTTTGTGCTGGGGACTGAACACAGGGCCTGCATGCTATGCCAGTGCTCTACCACTGAGCTACACATCCTCATCCTTTTTTAGAATTATCTGCTCCATTCAGTGAAACGATTTATGATCACTTGGCCAAAAACCAGTGATGTGTTCCTGAGAAAAACTTCAAAATGAAAAAAATGCCAGTTTATCTTCTAAATATACTAAAGTGGTAATTCTGGGTCCACAGAGTGCCTTAGCAGGAAGGACTTTCATGATCATGACTGCCTTTTTGAGAATATTCTGGATTAGCAGTACTATTGGCCTGGTTTGTGAGTTCCTTACCCAGCTTGTGTGCCTGACTTTCATGATCATGACTGCCTTCTTGAGAATATTCTGGATTAGCAGTACTATTGGCCTGGTTTGTGAGTTCCTTACCCAGCTTGTGTGCCTGTCCCTTCAAGGTGTCACAGGTAGCCAAGCCCACATTTGTCATAGTGAGAATGAAGTGACCTCAGAGCCCAGTCCTTTGTTCTTAGCCGTTGTGCTTACCCTCTCTGGTCATGAAATATAGTGCCTGCTCGTGCCTTTTTCCCTAAAGATGAGACACGTGAACATTTGACTGCGTTATTTTAAGAGCTCTTTTATAGAAATAAAGATTTATAGCTAAGAAAAACAAAATCTCTTACTTTAGGTCTTTTCTCATGAACTCCACTTTCACAGAACTTGAGGTAGTGATGACACTTAAGAGCAAGAGGGCCAGAGGCCTTTTTGCCACTAGTGAGCTCAGCCTTCAGCCCTGTACCCCTCTTCCCCAGCATGATCTTACTCAGCAGAACTTCAGCACTAACATCTGCAGCGAGGTGGCCCCAGCTAGGAGGTACTTGCATTCCACAGTACAATGTCCTCCTGAGTGCGCCTTGTGTGGGTAACTGTCCTTGTGCTGAACTAACTGGCTGAGCACTTACAGCATGCCGGAGGCCACAGGGCTCTTGAACCCTGTGGCGGCTCCACTACTCAGAGGTCCCTGATTTTACTAGTGTCCTTACTCATCAGAGGCAAGGCAGTGAGAAGTGAGTGCTTTTTCCAGCTTACTGTCTTTGCAACCCTACACTCTTGGCAGGCTCCCTACAAACTGGTCAGTTTGTTACACACAGCAGCTTGGGTGTCACTTGTGCTGTGCCTTTCTCATTTCTGTGGAGATACTGTATAGGTTGGTCTAAGTACTGAGCCTATTAAGTTCAGAAAGTTAAGTGGGGCTTCTCAGAGCTGCAGGTCATGTTGGACAAGAAACCTTAGTTGCTCAGTGGCTGTCACTGCTGGTGATCTACCAGTAGTGTTCTTGGTTAAAGTGTTAAATCTCCTTGCTCTAAACAGTCAAGCTATCTGACACATAAATCATCACCAGGCATGGAACATGGCAGGTGAAGGCAGCACCTGGCATGGCTCTTGCCTCTTTTTTCTTAGGTTTTAATCCCTCTGGTCTTTTGTTCCCTGCTGAGACCATCATCCCAGGGTGGGCCTGTACAGGGAGGAGTGGACACCTAAAGGTAGTACTGGCTGCTTGACACTCAGACACAATACAGAACATATCTTCTTGCTCAGGTGACAAGAGTACATCCCAGTGAAACCCTTCCACAGCACAATGGTATGTGAATTTGAACTTTGGTTATGGAGTACCAATTCTATAATGTAGAATTTTATAGTCACCTCCTTGAAAAGAGTTCCACCAAGGCATGGCAATGCACATCTGTAATCCCAGATCTTGGGAGGCAGAGGCATAGAGGAATCTCTGTTTGAGGCCTGGCCTACAGGGTGAGTTCCAGGCTAGCCAGGGCAGCAGAGGGAGACTCTTGTCTGAAAAACAGAAAACCAGAGGGGCTCCACAGAGAGTTGGAAGCTGTTGTACTGCTAAAGATGAGCACACCTGGTCCTCTTCCTTCACACATCCCTAGAGCTTGCCGTGTTCCTGTTAGGGCCTTTCCCATGTTCAGGTTTACACACGGCCCAGCCTGACAGCGGCTTCAGTGCTGCTCAGGTCAGAGCTGTCTCAGGGACACTTGCAAGGCCTTGGCCCGCCCAAGTTCAGAGTAGCAGTGGCTCAGATGACTTCCCTGTTCTCCTCTAAAGGGACACTTTTCAGATACTGCTCATGCAGTAGCTGTTCTTTGCATCACTAGAAAAAACTGACTACTGAACATACTACTTAAGCAAACATTCTGACATTTATAGGTGGACCCACGTGTTACAGTATGTGTGCAGAGACCAGAGAACAACTTGTGGAGTCAAAATCTGATTCTCTCCTTCCACCATATGGGTCCCATGGACTGAACTCAGGTTGTTGGGGTTGGCAGTAGGCACCTTTACCCCGAGTTATCTTGCTCGCCCCACATTTTGACATTTTATGATGGGTTTGCGTCACCTTCCCTAGAAAGGTGAACCACATCCTCACTATTGAGGTCTAAACAGTTCTGTTTGGTCCTGTGTATGTGGGACATTTGTTGGGCAGCACAAAGGAAAAGAAAACATTTTCCTTGGACCTTTATTTCCTGCTTTTGTAGTCTCTTGTCTTTCTTCTTAAGATTGAAAGTGCCTCTTTCTACCCAGTTCATCCCTTGATTAAAGCTCAATTTATTACTGGCTCTAATATCTTGTCTCCCCCAAATACTGGGATGGTAGTTAACAGTGTTGGTGGGATGAAACTCAGTTAAGACTGCTTGCCTAGCATGCGTGAAGCCCTGGGTTCGAGTCCCGAATCCCATAAACTGGGCATGGTGGTACATCCCTGAAATCCCAGTTCTTGGGAGCTGGAGACAGGAAGATGAGAAGTTCAAGGCCCTCCTTGGCTACATAAGAATTCAAGGCCAGCCTTCCATACATGAGATCTTTTAAAAATGAACACAGAGGCAGGCAGATCTTTGTGAGTTCGAGGCCAGCCTGGTCTACATAGTGAGGTCTAGGACAGCTGGAGCTACAAGGAGACCTGTCTCAAAAAGACAAAAAAAAACAACACTTAACTCAGGTAGCACTTGGTTCCTTTTGTGTTCCGTTAGCACTGCTTGTCACAGTCTGACTTGCTCAATTTATTGCACATTGTTCTGGCTCCTTTCCCATCCTGTTGTCTACTTTGTGGCCAATCTACTCTTTATTGGGAAGTAACCAAACTCAAGTCTGAACTGTGCTTTTTGTCAGAAGCAATGTGTTCGGGAGAACACCCTGGAGGTGGCAATAAAATGAGATTTTACGATAATTGGTGACTCATCTTTCTATTCACTACTCTCCTTAGGTAGGATTACTTCAGACAATCTGTTTTGTAGTCTTCATAAATACACGTATTCTTGCTTTGACTCTCAGTTCCGAAAACATGAACCTGGTATTCAAAAACGCTCCAGGGGCAGGAGAGCTGGCTCAGCTGTTCAGAGCACTGGCTGTTCTTGTAGAGGACCACCTTCAGTTCCAGCACCCACATGGCAGCTAATAACATCCATAACTCCAGTTCTAGGGGATCCAGCACCTCCTCTGGCTTCCGTGGGCATTGTAGGACATGGGTGCACCTACCTACATGCAGGCAATACACTCATACACATAAAATGAAAATAGTATTTTAAAAAGAGCAAACTACTCCATATCCTAGTTCCCAGTCAGCACAACTAAAGAATAAAGAAGTTCCTGGAAAACAAAGGCAGGCTTGGGGGTTATCACACAAGGCAGCTGTATGCATGTTTATACTGCATCCTGAGAGATGTGAGGTCAGGAAAAATCTGACCTTCTGAATCTTCCAAATAGTGCATGAGACACTGATATGCGAAGCATCTATAAAAGAAAGCTTTTTATTTTTATGAAACAAATTTCACTTAAAACAATTCACATATTTTCTAAACAAAATGAGAAATATTCCCTGAATTAGTATCACCTCTTAATTATACCCACAAAAATCATGTTACTAGAGCGAGATCCACCAACTTCCACAGCACCCAAATCGCCATGGCTATCATGGCTGGGAAGTGTTCATGATTGGAAGTTAGCGGGGTGTGGTGGCTCATGCCTCTAAGTCCAGGACTGAGAAAGTATGGAACATTTGTTTTTGGTATGTGGAATCCTTTTATAATGTTAGCTTGAGGAGAGAGGGTGAGACTTTTGCTTTCTAATCCACAAAGCATATCAGCTGTGCATGGTGGCACATGCCTTTAATCCCAAGGCGTGAGTTCCAGGCCAGCTGGGGCTATAGGGAGACCCTGTCTCAAAAATCCAAAAATGAGACTTAACCTGGAAAACAACCTGAGTGAACTTTATTAAGACAGTGGTGTACTGTATTAAGTGCAGTGAAGACACTGCTAATAATTAGAAGCATGAGAGTCTGGGACTGCAGCTGTCTCTTCTGTTCATTTAGGTTGACTATGGTATTTCAGTTCCTTTTGTAAATACATCCCCTAGCAAAAACTTGAGTGAAAAGACCACACATGAATATGTGTGCATGATTCTTTTTGTTCCCACTGGGATAGAAAGCTCGAGGAAAAATGTTCACTCCTAAACACTTGAAGCAATAGCATTACTGGAAGGCTGTTTCAAAATGGAGGCCTTCACACACAACACAGGCCACAGATATGCCTTTAGCACTCAATCTTTGGTCCACATCACATTGTGGCCCAGTCCTATTTTGATGTGTACTTTTCTGATGAATTTAAACTATTAAGGAACAGAAAAACAGATCAAGTAGCAAGAAGTGATGTTTATCTAATAGGCACTTCACTGTTGGAGGGGCACATGAGCTGGGGCTCTATGGCTGGAGTTAGGAACTGAGTCCTGAGGCTTCTAGGTGGGAAGGGCCAGTGTGGTGGGGTCTTCAAACAGAAGTCTTATTGATTTTGGCCCTGCCTAAAGTAAGTTGGATTTGTAGTCACTTGTATTTTGGCTCCGTCCCTTCAACTGCTGGTTTGTTGTTTGTGGTGCTGGGTGAAAGCCGGGCTAAGCAGACACTCTATCCCTGGGCTACTCCCTAGCCCTGGCCGCTCAACCTGGAAGTCTAACTGCACTTTCATCTTGCTGCCTGTGTCCTTCAGATGAAGCCTCCAGGCACAGATGAGGTCTGACTGGAAACTGAAAACACAAGGCTATCAGTGGCTATACGTAGCAGCTCCTGAAGTCCAAAAGCTGAAGAGTTTTTATCAAAGCCTTACAGAGGTGGAGGCAGCAGATGACAGGGGAACTTATAATACCATCACACCTTTAATCCTGTGATTCTTCTCAAGATACAAAGCACCCAAGGATTGGGGACATAGCTCAGTGATAAAAAGCACTTACTTAACTTGTACAAGGCCCTGGGATCAAACCCTACCACCATATACACAGGCTGGATGGTGGTAGGAAAATTATGAATTCAAGGCCAGCTTTGGCTACACAGTAAATGTGAGACATAGCCTTGGCTACATTAGACCCTATCTAAAAAAATACAACAAACAAATCAAACTGAAAAAGCTAAATTCCTATATATTGGGGTCAGCATTCCTGGGGTTTGAAAACAAGACCACAGTCCTGAGCTTCTTTACTATTTGGTTTTTACACAAGGCTGTGGCCTGAGTACTAAGACATTCCCTATACTGGGTAGACATCTTCCAGCCTTGTCCTCCTTAGACTGCCTGCTGTGGAGACCACACACCAAAGTTGGTGTCTAATCAACAGTAACTGCTGAGAAATTAATTTTTTTTTTCTGCCTCACAGTCTGCTTTTAAGCTTACTTTTCAAGTAGGAACCTGTATAGCTAAAATAAGGTGAAGGTACATCTTAGAAATGACATAAAAGCCCTTCAAATACATGCAAGTTGATATTTTCATTAGACTATCTCAATGTAGGTATTTAAATTGGGTCACCAGCTTAAAACATCATCCTGAAGCCAGGTGTAGTGGCACATGTCTTTAATCCTAGCACTAAGGAGGCAGAGGCAAATGGATCTCTGTGAGTTCAAGGCCAGCCTGGTCTGTATAGCAAGTTTCAGGTCAGCTGGGGCTACAGGGAGACCTGTCTCAAAAAGATTTAAAAAAAAAAATCCCCCAAACCATCCTGAAAACAGGGAGAAATAGCTATTATCTGGGTCTTGTCTTCTCTCCAGTATCTGTTTACACAGCCATGATTCCCGCTTTGGAGGCAGCTACTCTGTTGCCATATCCAGTTTCAGCCAGTCATGCTTCTGCAAGGCATCTGAAGTCCATCCTTCAGTTCATGCCCTAGGCAAGAAAGGAACAGTAACCAGAGTTAATCGAATTCCCAAGCCAGGACTCACAGCTTAAGAACACTAGCATCGAGCTGGGGATGTAGCTCAGTGGGTAGAGTTCTTGCCTAGCATGCAGGGATGCAGGGAGATCTGGGTTCACATCCTGGAACCCCATAAACCAGGTTGATGCACACTTGTGATGGGTGACACACCCATCACTCAGGAGGTGAAAGGAGGAGAATCAGAAGTTTAGTGTTCACTGCATTGATAGTTTGAGGCTGGCCTGGGCTACATGAGACTTTGTTTTTTAAAAAAAAAAAAAATGCCACAGGCAGTTCCAGGAAAGCTGGGCTGGTATAAAAATGTTCTCCAGAGCCCTATGATCCTGCACCCAACCTTTAGTAAAAGGGGCAGCTGTAAAAATTGGCTTTCAAAGTGTCAAGTCAGGGTATACAACCCTCTGAATCACGCAAGGCATTGAGCCTGCCAGTACTGGATAAGCTGTCCATGTAGACTGCTGTTGACATTTTTCCTTCAGTCCTTGAAATGGCTATAGAGTTGTCTACATAACTGAAGACCAAAGCACTGAGGGTATGCCGAGAGCTAAGGCCTGTCAGCAACTATGAAGAAGGTTAAACTATTCTTTTTAAAAACTCGGGAGGGAAGGCTGGCGAGATGGCTCAGCGGTTAAGAACACTGACTGTTCCTGCAGAAGACCCAGGTTCAAATCCCAGCACCCATATGGCAGCTAACAACTGTCCGTAACTCCAGTTCCAGGGGATCCAACAGTCTCTTCTGTCCTCTGCCAGCATTGCATGACATAGGTGCACTTACCTACATGCAGGCAATACACGCATACACATAAAATAAAGATAATAAATGAAATATTTTCTTAAAAAGTTTTACACGAACATTGAGGTGACGATGAGTGCAGTCAAGGTAGGGCTGTGACAGGAAAATTGTTTAAAAAAAAAAAACTAGGGGAGGGCTAGGCGTGGTGGTGAATGACTTTAATCCCCAGCACTGGGGAGACAGAGGTCAGTGGATTTCTATGAGATTGAGGCCAGCCTGATCTACATAGCAAGTTCCAGACCAGCTGAGGCTATAAGGAGACCCTGTTTCAAAAAGATTGGGGAGTGGGGAGTGAGATGAACATGGTGGCTCACACCTATAATCCCAGCACTCAGGAGGATGTGGTAGGAGGACTGCCTTGAATTTCAGGCTAGCCTGGGCTACAGTGTGGCCTCTGTCCCCCTAAAACCAAAGAAACCATCAAAAAACTAAGGAGGGGCTAGAGACATGGCTCAGTGGTTAAGAGCACTGGCTACTCTTGAAGAAGATCCAGGTTTGGTTCCCAGCACCCACATGGCAGCTAACTGTAACTCTAGTTCCAGGGGATCCAGTGCCTTCTGACCTCTACAGGCACTGCATGACAGATGCCTTGGTACACATGCTGACAATACACTCATATATATAAAATAATAAAAAATCCCCAACACTGACTAATGTAAAATTTGCAGGATCAGATATTCTTGGGCAGTAGCCTAAGGCTGACTTTTGGTCTGAGGTTATAGCTTAATGTTAGAGCTCTTCCTAACCTGCACAAAGCCCTGGGGTCAATTCCCAGTACCACCAAAATAAAAGTCACTTGACTACTGTAGTAATGACAGTGTTGACAGGTTATGGGAGAACTGCGGTAGTCTTTCTCTGTTTACTTATTTATTGACTATTCCTCTTGGTTTTCCTTTATCATCCTTGGTAAATGCACATGCCACCAAACCTGATGACCCAAGTTAAATCCCTGCCACATGGAAGAAAGAACTGACTCCCCAAAGTTGTCATCTGATCTCCACTTTTGCAGTGGCACACATGCACACACACATACACATAAATTAATAATAAAAACATTTTAAACTATTTAAATTATGCGTGGGGCTGGGGAGATGGCTCAGTGGGTAAAGCACTTGTTGTGTTAAGCATGAGGACCTGAGTTCAGATCCCCAACACCCATGTAAAAAAGCCAGGCGACAGGCGGGTCCCCAAGGCTCACTGGCCAGCCAGCGTTACCTAAATTGGCAAGCTCATATCTCAAAAAATAAGGTAGAAGGCATGGTGGTGCACACCTGTAATCCTGGCATCTGGGAGGCAGAGTCAAGCAGATCTCTGTGAGTTCAAGGCCAATCTTATCTACGTTGCAAGTTTCAGGCATAGTGAGACCCTGTCTCAAAAACAATAAAAAAAAGTGATAAAGGAAAAACACCTGATATTGACCTCTGGCTTTCACACATGCACACATGGGCAAGCACACCACACACACATGCACACCTGTACACACGCACACTCACATACATCACACACAATTATGTTTAGGTCCAGTCCAAGACAGTAAAGAGTAGCCCAAGGGAGCTGAGCCTGGGCCCTCGGCCACTGTCCTTCATGCTCCACATGTCTCCTCATCCTCTTCTGAACACAGCCTATGGTTGATCATCAGGGGAGGAGGAATGAGAGGGCCTGAAGCAGAGGGCTTTGCTGGGTTTCTGAAGAGGAGAATGGGGCGGGCAGAAGGCAGAGACCAAGGACCCCATGAGAAGGTTAGGGGCTGGTATCACTGGTTCTTACATTTCTGACTAAGTTCCTCACATAGGTGAATAGGTTCTGGTTAATAAAGTTCACTGTTGTGCGAAAGACATCATGGAGCAAGGATGGCCTGAAATCAGCCACTTTTTTGGCCAATAGCATGGTCATTATCAGTGCAGCCTTCTCAGTCTCCATGTCTTTAGGGTAGGTCTTCCTTATCTCCTCTAGGGCTGTTGCCAGGCAGTTCCTTCTGTCCTATACAGAATTAAAGAAAAACAGTTTACTAATATTCTCTCCTCTTCAAGAATTATTTTTATTTCATGTGTTTCATTTGCCTACATATTTGGGTTTTTGTTTTTTGTTTTTTGGGTTTTTTTCGGTCTTTTTGAGACAGGGTCTCCCTGTAGCCCCAGCTGTCCTGGAACTCACTATGTAGACCAGGCTGGCCTTGAATTCACAGAGATCCGCCTGCCTCTGCCTCCCAAGTGCTGGGATCAAAGGTGTGCGCCACCACGCCCGGCTTGCCTGCATATTTGTAAGTGCACCCATGCCATGTGATGCCTATGGAGGCCATAGGAGGGTGCTGAATTCCCTAGTACTGGAGTTACAGGTGGTTGTCAGCCACCATGAGGGTGCTGGAAACTGAACCTGGGTCCTCTGCAAGAGCAGCTAGTACTCTTAACCACATAGCCATCTCTCCAGCCCCTATATTCATTCCCCTCTAAAAGAAAGACTATCTCCAGTAGAAAGGAGAAAAGTCTTTCAGAGGGAAGTGGTGATTAAATAGCTAAGAGTGTTAGGTAGATGGAATGGCAAACAGTTCAGCTTCCCAAGGCAATGGCGAGGGAAGTGGGGCCACTCAATCACCAATGCATGTTTACCAAGCCCTGTGCACTCTAGTTAGTGAAATACAGGAGCCTCAGTCATTCTCTGCCCCAAAACGCTTACAGGATTACAAGACGCATCCATGAGAATGTCTTAGGCTGGTCTTCCTTGTGTGCACCTAGCTTTGGGGGCTACATGTTGCCTTTCCTTCAAGTGGGGCTCCTGCACTTAAAAGGACCTTCCAGCTCAGTGGCTCACTTGCAAAATTCATCCTGTAGGAGTCCCAGGGCAGTGCACTGCTACATGTTTCCGTGTTCTACAAGAGCTGCTGGCGAGTGGCAGGCAGAGAGAATGCCAGCCAGAGACAGGCTGCATGGAAGTCAGAAGGGTCAAGGAATGAACTCCTGGATGGTGAAAGCACCCATGACTTCAGCTGGTAGAAATCGAGAACAGGTTCTTCCCTCTGCTGCCTCTACAGAGGCAGGCACCTCGCAGCCTCGGGGTGGTGCTCTTGCCCTCCTTCAGGAAGGATCCAATGCTGAGGAGCAAGCTTTGCTTGGGAGTCCAGCAATTATGCATTGACTACAACCACAAAGCCAATAAGAGGAGCAGGCTCTGTGATCAGCTCTTCTGTCACACCTAGAGAAAACAACTTCAAGTTCCCTCCTGGCATCTTTGTGCAGAACACAAGAGTTAAGTCTACCCTTTCTGGAGACTTTTCTTCCCAAACTGTGGACTCATCACTTAAGGTTCAGGAGTCCTAATCTCGACCAACTGAATTCTTCTGAGGGACCATGCTAGGACTCCATTTCCAATTCTGTCAGGGTTCCCAGTAGGTAGTCAGGAATAGAATTACTTTCTGGGAGGGGTCTGTGGTTCAACAAAGGAAAATCCCCCACACTTCCCAAGTCCCCCAGAAGAGGTGCTATTGAGCTGTAGGCCCCCTACTTACTTCCTCTGACAGGTTCCTGTTCATGAACTGTGCAGCCAGGTGTCTCACCAGTGTCGGATGGATGCTGTGGTCCATCTCATCCCCTACTTGAGCGAGATGCCTGGCAATGTTCTGGATGATTTCTTCCTGACTTTCAGAATCTGAATGTACACAGTGGGCAGTAAATACAAAGAAGATTCAGTAGTGGTCCTGGTCAAGAGCCTCATGCCACTTCTGGCCACCCCAGACACAGGAAAGTTTTCTGTTTTAGGACAGGCCAGCTCCTACCTCTACAGCATGCCTGGTCCAGAGAAAGTGCTGAGGGAACAGAAGCCAGATAGAGAAAGCAGGCCTGCCCTGGACCACAGGCTCACAGTTGCCCTGAAATAGGCCCAGAGCTGCAGCATTCCTGACCGCGGGATTGCTGAGACGAGCCTGGGATCAGCCTCAGAAGCCACTAGGTAAGGGGCTCTGCCCCATTCTGCCCAGGGACCAAACATCCTCCACCTCAGTGTGGCAGTGTAGCTGTCTTCTCTCTCAATCTCTGTAAAACTCCAGAGCTTCTGCAACTCCTCCCTGGCACTGTGATGTGTAGACCTTGTCAACTGGGACTTGCCCCAAGTCCTCTCCCCTCACTGGCCTCTCCTCAAGCTGTCCTTCTGCCTGGATGCTGCCCACCCGCCCCACAGCTCGGCTCCCTGCTCTCCTCCTGTCCCAATCCACTCTCCCTTTCCCTCTCTTCCTGGCACTTACTATACATTTTTACCTATTTCTGTTGTCCGACATGACTGCCAAATGTCATCTTCTGAAAAACCAATTTTTAAATCTTTTTGGTACACCATCAGATACCCAGTATTTAAGAACAATGCATGACAACTGCATGAATGAATGAACAAATGAATGAATGAATGAATGAACAAACTTGTACCTAGCTCCTAAAAAGTACACAGTAAATATCACTATAGTTTTTCTGTGATGGCCCCCTGGCTTCACAAATATGAATATTTATGAACTGAATATCCTCAGTCAGCTGTCAGACCTGATCTCACAGTGCAGGCTCAACAGCTCTCATGTACTGCTGGATCTCAGAACCAGAAAGAGTCTACAGTCAGCTAGGCCCTGAGGAGGCCCACTTTAAGGAGGTGAGGAGAAGCCCACAATGCTCAGCGTTGGCAATGAGGGCCTCCTTCCACCCTGTGTTCTAGGGTTCTGTTTGTGTCACTGTAGTCTTTATTGGTGGGGGTGAGGGGACCCCAGGCTTCACACAAGCCACAAGTGAGCCAAGTGCTCTAGCGACGAGCTGTGATGAGCTGCATTCCTAGCCCTCATGAAGTCTTGCTCTGGGTGCATGTCTATGGACCACACTTTTCTCCTCAGGACCTTCCCAATGCTCACTTCTGCTTGAGTGACAAGTCACTACCTAACCTCCAATTCCCTGTGATTTAACTTCTACAACTTTTCAAGTGTTCTAGCCAAACTCAACTGCTCACTCTGCCTTCCGTGGGCCCTGGGATTTCCCATCTTTGGGCTTCTACATAAGTCATGGCTCTTTCCTCTGCTCCATCTGCCAAGAGCCTCATGATACCCACCTTTCAAGGCCAGCTCAACCATACCTGTAGCCATGAAGTGTTTTCCTGATTCCCAGTAGATCACCTGTCCCTGAGTTTCCTTGGTGTTGATCTGTGCCAGACTAAAGACATTTTGCCCTACTTCCAAGTCTGATTGGGTATTTAATACAGGCCAGTTTCCTCCTAAGCCCCAGTGAGGTCAAGTGTACAGCTCCATAGACACTTTTGCTGATGTCTTTTTGATTAAGCCAGGCTTTGCAATCTAAAGACAAGGGCTGGTGTAGAAATAAGCAGGGGAGGAGCTGAAGAGATGGCTCAGCAGTTAAGAGCACTGACTGCTCTTGCAGAGGACCCAGGTTCAATTCCCAGCACCCACATGGTGGCTACGAACCATCCTTAACTCCAGTTCCAGGGGAATCTGAAGCCCTCTTCTGACCTCCGCAGCATTGCACAATACGGGTGCACTCACATACATGCAGGCGATACACTCATACACATAAAATAAAAATAATAAGCTGGGCGTGGTGGCGCAGGCCTTTAATCCCAGCACTGGGGAGGCAGAGGTATGTGGATCTCTGTGAGTTCAAGGCCAGCCTGGTCTACATAGAGAGTTCCAGAAAAAAAAGACAAAAATAAAATAAAATAAAATAAAATAAAAAAAGAAATAAGCAGGGGAAAGCATGGGGCGGGAGACAGACTTGTACAGAAAGCCAATCTTTCCTATGCTTTCCCAAGACAAACTGGTGCTTTTCAGTTTACGGCCAGCCAGAAGGCTCACTGGTGGGATTCGAAGGCAGAAAAAGTCTTGGGTATACCCTCGCTGGTGGGTAACACTGGCCACACCCCAGTCTACTCAATTTAAGATTAGGTTGCTGGGGCTGGAGAGATGGCTCAGCAGTTAAGAACACTGGTTGTTCTTGCAGAAGACCTGGGTTTGAATCCCAGCACCCACATGGCAGCTAACAACTGCCCATAACTCCAGTTCCAGGGGATCTGACAGCCTCTTCTGTCCTCCATGGCATTGCACATGGGTGCACTTACCTGCACGCAGGGCAATACGCGCATACACATAAAATAAAAATAATAAATAAAAAAATATTTTTAAAAAGATTAAGTTGCAGGAAATTTAAAGACTAAACTACACTCCTGAGGCAGAGGCAGGTGATCTCTATGAGTTAGAGGATAGCCTGGTCTACACATAGAGAGTTCCAGGTCAGCCAGAAGTTTGTTGTGAGACTCTGTCTCAAAAATGAATGAATGAATGAATGAATGAATGAATGAATGAATACATAAATGTAAAGGCTGAACCAGCTGCTGGTCTCCCTCACAGCCATTAAAGGACAGTGTAGGCTCTATGCTGAGACTGGGACAGCTGAGCTTAAAAGCAGGTGCTAGGTTTGGCCTGAAAGGCTGATTATTTTGTGGTTGCTTGCTTGCTTGTGGTGAACCCTAACTACCTGTAAGCTCGATCTCCAGCCCTTGGCCAGCAAGGTTGGAAGGCTTAGGCCAGGTCCAAGTCCTCAGAGTACTGGAGGTTTACAGGACAGTGATTCCAACTAGGGTCACAAGTCATCTGGAGGCCAATGAGATGGTTCAGAGGGTGAAGGTGCTTGCTGCCAAGCCTGAGAACCCGAGTTCGATCCCAGTGACCCACACGATAGAGGAAGAGAACTGACTCCTACAAGTTGTCCTCTGACCTCTATACGCATGCTAGGGCTCACACACCCATATCCATACAAATAAATTCATAGCTAGATCAAAACTTTGGGTTTTTTTTTAATATTTTTGAGACAGGTCTCCATGTAGCCCCAGCTGGCCTAGAACTTGCTATGTAGACCAGGCTGGCCTTGAACTCACAGAGATCCACTTGCCTCTGCCTCCTGAGTGCTGGGACTAAAAGCATATACCACCTCGCCCGACACATAAAAATATATATTTAAAAGAATAATCTGGGAGTCTCCAGCCTGGAAACATGCTGGCTCTGGCTGGAGCAGGGCCCTAGAACTACACATCTCAAAGACTTTCCGTACATAATGCCAATGTGCATGTTATTGAGAACCAGGGCTCTGGGCTGCAATGTGAACCTCAACACATCTCACTCTTGAGAATAGCTACCAACTGCCTGCAAACACAGCAGTGGAGCAATGGGAAGTAAAAACACGGGCTGGGAAGAGCCCCAGGCTTAGGCTTAGGAAAGGCAACGTCTGGATGCAGATGGAGTGGGCACAGGACGACAGGCAGTAACTGCATTCAGCTTAAGGAATAGCCTGACTGAATCTTGTTTCTGACGCACCTGCAGTTTTCTCTGGGGCTAGTCATTACCCTGCTGGGCCTCAGTTCCCTCATTTGGCAATGATAGAATACTTCAGTGCTGTGGTTATTTCCTATGTGACTGAAAGTCACATATGTTACAGTTCAAGGTTCCATATAGGATGCAAAAATTACTAAAAAGTCAGATCTCACTGGACTGGGAAGTCAGCTAGGCCTGCTCAAGGTGCTGTTAAGAGTTGATTGAGGGTCATGTCCAGACTGGCAAGGCACCAGATATAACAAATCAGAATGCAGGGAGGTGTGACTCCTGCCTCACTACTTTTCAAAGCTTCTCAGTCTTTGATATTTCATAAGCCCAACTGGAGGCTCCTTTGGGTTACAGAATCTAGATCAGTTTCCAATCTTTGGCTATATCATAATTGCTTGAGAAGTACGGTAAAACACTTGTCTAATCAGTCGAGACAGGAGAACCAGGAGTAGACCTGAAGGGACCATAGGGCTCATCAGAAGAAAGTTTTTTGGTTTTTTGTTTGTTTGTTTTTGTCTTTTTGAGACAGGGTCTCCTTGTAGCCCCAACTGTGTTGGAATTCACTATGTAGACCAGGCTGGCCTCGAATTCACAAAGATCCACCTGCCTCTGCCTCCCAAGTGCTGGGATTAAAGGCGTGTGCCACCATGCCTGGCTAAGTTTTTTGTTTTTGTTGTTTTCTGGTGTTTTTGAGACAGGGTTTCCCTGTAGCCCCACCTGGCCTGGAACTGGCTATGTAGACCAGGCTGGCCTTGAACTCATAGAGATCCACCTGCCTCTACCTCTGCCTCTCAAGTGCTGGGATTAAAGGCATGCACCACCACACCCAGCTAGAAAAAAGAACTTTCTAACAGTCATCCCAAAATTTGACAATGAGTTGGGCACCACTGGAGGAATCAAGCACAGACTTCATGACCAGAGTGCTGTGCCATGCATACATGGGCAGGAGACTTGAACTCCCAAGCCCCTTGTAGCCTTTGGGTGACAGCAAAGCCCAGGTTTGGGATCAAGTGGGCAAGACCAGTTTCCTACCTGGCTCTATTCTTTCCTGGGAGAAGTAGCGGCTGGCCCGGTTCCCATCAGTCTGCAGCTCATCGTCCTGGTCCTGCAGGTAAACTCGCACGGGCAGTTTCTGGCCCAGTGCCTCCAGCTCTTGGTAGAAACTATAGTCAGAGTAGCTTTGGAGGAAGCCAAACACAAGCAGGTCTGTGAGGTGCTCAGCTTCCAGGCCTGAGCCGTTGCTGACCTAAGATGAAAGGGAAGTCAGGGAGGCTCATAGGAGCTTGGGTCAGGGCACAGTTAAATCTAAGAGTTTCACTGGTCTATGTGAGCTGGTAATGGGCAGAGGCACAGTCTATAGTACCTCTTCAACTAATGCCACCTTCAGATGCCAAGGAGCAAGCCCCAGTTCTGTAGAAGATGGTTTCACCACCATCTGTAGAGCCTCCTGAAAACAGATGGCTGTGTAAGTTGTTTCAGGGTAAAGTATGCAGAACATCTCAGGGAATCCAGGCAAATGTCACCATTTAGATTCTGTTCATATGTTTGTGTACATTTCCCAAACCACACGGCCCCTCGCTGCCTAGTGCCTAATTTCACTAACCATGCTCCTAGCAGCTAGCAGTCCTTTTTCTTCCATGACCTCCTTGTGAACCTGTATTGTCAGGCAAAGATTCTCAACAAATTCTAGGGAGTGGTGACCAAGGCCAATCTCTGCCCTAGCTTGTTCCAATTCTGGTATATGTGTGTTTAGTCAGCATCCCACAGAGAGGAACTTGCTCAGAGGCCTCTACTCTTCAACTGTATCTTGGTAGGAATGTCCATAAGCATCACCTAGAAGCAGCACTAGGGGAGGAGCACTGAGAAGAGCAGTGGGACAGCAGCACTGGGGGAGGAGCACTGGATGGCCTAGAGCTCTGGGAGCAGAAGGCATTGCTAATGAGATGACTGCCTTTGGGACCAGCCTTTCTGCAAACAGCAACTGCAACTTCTGCACCTACAAGAACCCAGAGGAATCCCAGCTTCATAATGAAAAAGGGAGCAAAGCCTAGAACACTCAGGTTCCCAAACCCACCCAGACAGGTGCCAGGCATCCACAGGGGGCTGTAAGAGAAGTGAAAGACAGAAGGGCAGGCAAGAGCACTGCTGTCCAGAGTCCTTGATATAGGCAATAAAAAAGCAAAAATGTGTGTGTGTCCATGCATATGCATGCAAGGCTGGAGGAAGCTGGTGGTTTTCCTCTATCACTATCTTATTCCTTTGAAACAGGGTCTCTCACTGAACATGGAGCTTGCTGTTTTTACCAATAGGCTGGTGGCCATGCAGTACATAAATAATGCTCTTCAGCCTTCTTCAAAATTACTCCCCAAGCCTGGCGTGGTGGCGCACACCTTTAGTCCCAACACTCAAGAGGCAGGGGCAGGTGGATCTCCGTGAGATCAGCCAGCCTGGTTTACATAGTAAGTGCCAGGCCAGCTGGGGCTACAGGGAGAGCTTGTCTCAAAAAGACAAACAAAAAGCTGGGCATAGTGGCGCACGCCTGTAGTCCCAGCACTTGGGAGGCTGAGGCAGGTGGATCTCTGTGAGTTCAAGGCCAGCCTGGTCTACATAGTGATTTCCAGAACAGCTGGGGCTACTCCAAAAAGCAAAACCAAACAAAAACTCCAAAAAGAGGACATCCTTTATATTAAAGCTCTGCTGTATCTAAACCTGGCAGCTCTTGTACAACGAGGCTCTGCAGTCCAAGGAAGCTGAGACACAACATGCTTTACCTAATGCCCCTTAGCAGTACACTTAATAGTTGAAATGGTAAAAATTGATGTTATTTTACCATAATAATAAAAATAAAGCTGGGAAAAAAACATCAGAAACATCACAAGTTTTGATGGAGTAAAAAAAAAAGAAAGGCCAAATGTCAGGACATAGGAGGAAATCTCAGCATTTCACTGTGACCCCAGGCCTGGGACAGTGGGTTGTACAGGAGGTAACTGGGTTGTGCAGGAGGTAACAGCAAGCAGGATCACAGAATACTATTGCCCACACCCATCACAGCCCCTTACTGGGCAAGTAGGAGTGCCCCAAATCATTTCTGTTCACAGACGCGTTGCCTCTGTGCTACCCCTGCCATGTCTGCCAGGCCAAAAGTCCTGCTGCTCTGCCCTGGAAGGATGTTCCAGTCCACATTGAGTTCCCCATACTCCCAGGCACCCACAGAGCTGGTACAGGCTCAGGGATCCAGAGACAAAGTCTGTTGGAAATCTGAGGTGAGTCTTTGGAGACCTGTCAGTGAGGGGTTAGGCTGCATCATCACTAACAGGGACATCCAGGAAGAACAAGGTGACCTTTGGCCATCTTGCTCTCCGCTCTCCCTGCCCTCCCCGCCAAGGCACTTGGGCAAAAGACACCAGTGGCTAACCTCAGAGTCCATGGCACAGGCAGCACTGTGGAGCTCCAACCACTTCTGGCACGCAGGGTCTGGGGAGACAACCTGGAAGAGGACATGTACAGGGTGTTGGTGTCCCCCTGCAGCAAGTCCTCCCGTGGGACCCCTGCAGGGAAGTTCCCACACCTGCAGCTGAGGTCACCTCCCACATCCCACCTTGCTGGCTCTCAGCCAGGGTTCCTTTGTTTGCCTTCCACGGCAGCAAGCGAGTCAGGTCTGCAGTTTTCCTCCTTGTAGACTTGCCAGGCACTGAGCTGGGCACCCCTAGGTCAGTCTTCCATGAGTACAGTGTTCCCACCCACACTCAGGAAGACTGTCATTAAGCACCTGGCATGTGGATTACTATACAGTTAATTAATATTAGTTAATGAGTTTCCCACAAAAGTAAACACACCTGCTCCCCTCCATGAAAGAAGTCTGTCTTACCGGGCCACAGCCCCCTTCCTAATGCCAAAGCGTTTCCTCTCTTTCTATCCACACAATGAGGCTGAGTGACCAATGTTGATTCTGACTAAATGGAGAGAAAATAGAGTTTGGGAATAATTTTGAGTGCACAGAGCTAATAAGTAACAGCCAGTGTTTCCTCTCCCAGGATATGTGATTTTAGTGGGCAAATAAAAATTAATCAAATGTAAAGCAAGACCTCCTGAAATATAAAGAAAATATATCTGACAACTATACAAAAGATGAACTCTTCCATAAGACACATATGCCAAACCAATAACCTCCACAAACTGACCAGACAAAAGCCAACTAAGAACTGAGTTTAAAATTTTTTCTAGGCTGCCTGAGTGCCTGCTCCCACCTCCATCGTAGGGGCTGAGATCTCAGCAGACCGCTAGAGTGTCAATTCTGGCCTCCCTCTGGCATAGAGACTGAAAACTCAGAGGACTGCCTGAGAGTGCCTGAATCCTGCCTTCATGTGGTGAAGCCTTTGCAAGGGAACTGACACTGATTCTAGTCACTCCAACAGCTATCAAAGTGCCTAAAAACAAATCCTGAGTCCATCACTCTCAAGTCCAGCCTTGGCAGACAAAAGAAAAATGAGGAGGGACCCAATGGAGGGATGCTTTTGGAAGCTCTCGTCAAGAAATTCCAATGGACTCTGATATGAATATTTGAAATTTGCCCTGTTTTGACTTTTTTCTGGTTCCCTATCTAGAACTTGTAATGCTAACTACTCTTGCCTTTACTTCTCTTTCATGTTTCCTCCTATTCACCAGTCAAGGACTTTCTTTTGAAAGAGAATCTCACTATGTAACCTAAGCTAGCCTGGAACTCACTATGTAGACCAGGCTGATCTCAAACTCTGAGATCTGCCTGCCTCTGGGACTGAAGGTATTCATCACCACTCCCAGCCTGGAAAAAAAAAAAAAAAAGTTTTTTTTAAAGTTCTTAAATTTTTAAAAAATTGAGAATTTCATACATGCTTATAAGGTATTTTGATCAAGTCCATGCCCACTCCCTCCACTCCAACTCCTCTCATATCTCCCCATCGCTTTTTCCTGAACAACTGTGTACTCTTTAAAAAAAAAAAAAAAAAAAAAAAAAGCGTGGTGGCACATGCCTTTAATCCCAGCACTTGGGAGGCAGAGGTAGGCAGATCTCTGTGAGACTGAGGCCATCCTGGGCTACATAGCAAGTTCAAGGCCAGCAGGGGCAGCAAAGAAACCCTATCTTAAAAACGGTCCTTTTTAAAAAAAAAAAAAAAATTGATTTTAGAGCTACCAAACATAAAAAAAAAGTCAATTCAACTTACACACTGTTTCTAAGAATGTAAATTAGTGTAGCAGAGCAGTATGGAGACGCTTCAAAAAACTAAAACCAGGGGCTGGAGAGATGGCTCAGCAGTTAAGAGCACTGGCTGCTCTTGCAGAGGACCTGGGTTCAATTCCTAAGACCCACATGCCAGTTAACAATCATCTGTAACTCCAGTACCAGGGAATCTGACTCCCTCTTCTGACCTCTGCGGGCATTGCAAGACATGGGTGCACTTACATATATGCAGGCAGTATATGCACACACATAAAAGAAATTAAAATATATTTAAAAAAACCCTAAAACCAGGGGCTGGCAAGATAGCTCAGCTGGTAAACATGTAAGCCTGATGACCTGACTTCGATCCCTAGAATCCATGTTAAAGGTGGAAGGAGAGATCCAATTCCACAAAGTTCTTTTGACCTCCACACACACGTGCTGTGGCATGTACCTCTACATCATATGCACACAATAAAAATAACAATACAAAAATTAAAAGGCCATGATGCGCACCCTGTATGACGTCTCCTACTAAACCCAGAATTCTGAGACAAATGCAAAAGCAGTTCTTATCCTCTGCAAATGCCTCAGTGATCATAGCTGTCAGTGACTACCAGATCCCAGCACTCAGAGGAAGGCGAATCTCTGTGAGATCAAGGCTAGCCCAATCTACAAAGCAAGTTCCAGCTGAGGCTACAGAGAGATCATCTTAAAAAAAAAGGAAAACTCAAGCAGCCATAGTGTATAGCCAGGCATGGTACTATGGTACAGCACACCTCTAATCCCAGCACAGAGAGGCTGAGGCAGAAGGATCACTATGAGTTTGAAGCCAGCCTGGGCTACATAGTAATACCCTGTCTCAAAAAAAAAATCAAAAGAAACAAAAACACCAAGCATGCTCATAGCCCGTATCTCACTGGGCCTGGGCAACACACTGGCTGGGATGGAGCTGCCTTTTGTTTTTGTTCCAGTCTGCAGAGACAGGACGCATGCCCTAAAGTAGGACACCTCTGTAGAGGTGAGGGGCAGGTAAGCATTCACCACTGGGCCAAACTTGTCATGAGTAGGAGACAACAGACAGTTCACATGGGTCTACTCAGACTCCACTCCCCTTTTCTGAGGCCCCAGGAGCCTCACTGGTACCATGGAGGCCAAACGTCCTAAATTAACTGAAAAATTCAAAAGACCCTATCCCACATGGCCGAAGTGCAGGCTTGGACCACACCAAGCAGGAGAAAGGACACACAAGCACTTGTGGAAGGGAAGTCTTCAGGAGGCCCAAACCTGAGCAGGGCAGCCTATCCCTGCCCAGCCTCTTCTCTTGGTCCCAACTCACAGCTGACTCCTGGAATTTCTTTGGTAATAAACGAATCTTCCTTTGTCCCTGAACATTACACAGACTTTAACCTTGTGTGGACTCAAGCACATGAGACCAAGGCTGGGAGAGACCAACTCTGCTCCAGATTGACATCCACCAGTGGCCAGATGTGCACTTGTTCAAGGTGCCTGTGTTACACACAGAGCTGAGAGATGCATGTGTCCCTACCCTGGTAAAGCTTATCCATACAAATATATCACTAGAAATGTGATACACACTATGAAGAAAATCACATTCTATGATAGGAACCGAATCATTTACTCATCAGATATCCAGGTGCCAGGGCTGAAAGCAGAGCACAGACACCACCAAGAGGCGCTCTGGAGAAGAGAAAATCACCCAGCTTCAGGGTTGAATACCCAAGAAATAACCAGAAAAACACAATGAGTTTTCCATCTTCTTAAATGAGTAAGTTAATTTTGTTTATTTATTTAATTTTTATTTTATGTGTTTTGCCTGCATATAGGTAAGTGTAGTACATGCATGCAATGCACACACAGGCCAGAAGAGGGCACTGGATCTCCTGGAACTGGGGTTAAGGATGGTCGTTAGCTGCCATGTGGGTGCTAGGAACTGAACCCAGGTCTACTGCAAGAGCAGACAAAGATCTTAACCACTTTAGCCTCTTAACTCATTATTTGAGAAAACAGTATCATGTAAAACTATTCAAGGCCTAGAGATACAGTTCAGTTGGTAGAGTGCTTGCCTAGCATGCACAAAGCCCTGGGTTCTGAGATCCCCAGTATCACAAAAGACAGGGTGTGATGGCACATACTTGCAATCTTAGCATTCAAGAAGTAGAAGCAAGAGATCAGAAGGTCAAGGTCATCCTCTGCTACAGTGAGTTGTAGGCAAGCCTGATCTGAATTAAAAAAAATAAAGCCAGGCATGATGATGTACTTCTTTAATCCCAGCACTCAGGAGACAGAGGCAGGCTGATCTCCATGAGGTAAAGTTCTGCCTGGCCTAGATATCAAGTTCTAGATCAACCAGGGCTACATAGTGAAACCATGACTCAAAAACAAAACAAGGGGCTAGAGAGATGGCTCACCAGTTAAGAGCAAAGGCTATTTTTGCAGAAGACCCTGGTTCGAGTCCCAGCACCTTACATGGCAGCTAACAACTGTCCATAACTGCAGTTCCAGGAGATTGGACACCTTCTTCTGTCTTCTGCGGGGATTGTTCAAAATGGGTGCAGTTACATACATGCAGGCAAAACACACATACATATAAAATAAAAAATAATAATTAAAAAACAAAAATAAAATAAATACATAAAACAATTTGAGAGTCAAAAGAAATATATGCACAGACAATGGGAAATAAAAGAGGAAAAGAATTTACAGACACATGCAAAATGGGTCAATATCTGTAAGGTAATAACTGCACTTCGGTGGGCAAAGTACATGTGCTGCTCTACGGGCAAACTCTTTTGCATTATGTCTGTATTCTACAACTTACAGTTATAAAATAGCTCAAAGGCAATGAAAAGCACAGATAACCTAAGGGGTAGAAGTTAGAATACCCTACCGTGGGCTACATGTAGCTCAGTGGTTCAGTGGTACTTAGCATGTCTGTGGGGTTAAATCCTTAACACCTGGGTTAAATCCTTAACACCTGAAAAATAAAAAATAAAAGTTTAAATTTAAAAAGGACTGGCATGGGAGTAGAAAGATATCTCAGTGGTTAAGAGCACATACTGATCTTACAGAGGACCATGGTTCCTAGCACCCACATCAGGTGACTCACAACTACCTGTAATTCTAGCTCCAGAGGATCCAGTGTGCTTTTCTGGCCTCTGTGGGCACTGCACTCATGTGCACAAACCCATACATATACACATAATTTAAAATGAAACAGAAACAAAATGTGTTAAAAGCACTGGTGGTGAATACACCTGTAACTCCATAGCTTGGAGGGAGGCAGGAGGAGTGCAAATTCAAGGCCAGACAACAGGAGACCCTGGTTCAAAAAAACTAAGAGTCAAAGCAAAGAGCACATTCCTGTAATCCCAGCAATCTAAAGGCTGAGGTAGGAAGTTCTTGTTTGAGGCTAGCCTGGGCTATATAATGAGACCCCCCCATCTCAGAACAACAATAACAAGACAAACTTAAAAAAAAATTTTTTTTAATATTATTTTTATTTTATAATGTGTATGCGTGTGTTGCCTGCACATACGTTAAGTGCACTCATGTCATGCAGTGCTGGCGGAGAACAGAAGAGACTGATTCCCTGGAACTGGAGTTATGGACAGTTGTTAGCTGCCATGTAGGTGCTGGGATTCAAATCCAGGTCTTCTGCAAGAACAACCAGTGTTCTTAACCGCTGAGCCATCTCTCTAGGCCCCCAAAATTGGGTTTTTTTTTAAACAAGTTCTGACTATGTAGCCCTGCCTGGCCTGGAACTCACAGAAATCCACCTGCCTCTGCCTCCCAAGTGCTGGGATTAAAGGTGTATGCCACCATGCTGAAGCTTTAGGATCCCCCCACCCCAAATTAAAAAAATAAGGCTAAGTGTGGTTGCACACAGCTTTAATCCCAGCATTCAAGAGGCAAGACCGGTGGATCTTTTAGTTCCAGGCCAGCCTGGTCTATGTAGTGAGTTCCAGGACAGCCAGAACTATATAGTAAGATCCTATTTTTGGAAAAAAAAAAAAAAAAAAAAAAACCTCTGCCGGGCGTGGTGGTGCACGCCTGTAGTCCCAACACTTGGGAGGCAGAGGCAGGTGTATCTCTGTGAGTTCAAGGCCAGCCTGGTCTACATAGTGAGTTCCAGGACAGCTGGGACTACATGGAGACCCTGCTTCAAAAAAAAAACCAAAAAAACCTCAGGGGCTGAAGAGTTGGCGCAGCGGTTAAGAGCACTGACTGCTCTTGCAGAGGACCTGGGTTCCATTCCCAGCAGCTACATGGCAGCTACAAACCGTCCTTAACTCCAGTTCCAGGGGAATCCAAAGCCCTCTTCTGACCTCTGCAACACTGCATGACATGGTGTACTCACTCACATACATACAGGCAATTTTACTCATACACATAAAATAAAAATAATAAAACATATTATTTTTAGTGTATGAGTATTTTGCCTGCTTGTATGTAAATACACCACATGTAAGCAATGTCCGCAGAGGCCCTGGAACTAGAGACAGTTGTTAGCCACCATGTGGGTGCTGGGAACCTAACCCAGGTCCTCTGGAAGAACAGCCAGTGCTCATCTCTCCAGGCCCAGTAAGACACTATCTTAAAATTAATTAATTTAATTTAATAGAGTTGGGACACAGCTCAATGATAGAAAGGAGCTTAGCAATCAGGAGGCCCTGCGTTCAATTCCCCAGCAACACTTAAAAAAATAAGATCTTATTTAATTTTGTATGTATATGATGTATGTATGTGCATGTATGTATGTGCTCAGGTGTGTCTGAGTGCAGGTATGCACATGACAGTGTGCACAGAGAGGTCACAGGACATCCTTGGGTGCTGGTTCTCACCTTCTACATTGTTTGACACAGGGTCTCTGTTGTTTGTACTGCATACACCAGGGAATCTCCTGGTTTCATTTTCCCATCTTGTTAATAGGAATCCTGGGATTATAGCTGGGAATTAAAACTGAGATCCTTGCACTGATGTGGCAAGCACTTTACTGACTGACCCATCTTCTCTGCCCCAATAAATAAGTTTTCAAAGAGGGCTGAACTCATTAGAATGACCTGATAATTTCCACTGGTGAAGCCATAGTGTTAACTAACCAGCTAAACTCCTTTTGTTTCTTTTGCAAATGTACAGCCAACAGCCACACAGTACTGAAGAACTAAGGCCACAAAAGTAACCCTCTGCTTGGGAGTTTCCATAAGAAAGCTCAGAAGAAACTTCTAAAAGTCTCTATATTTACTATCCTGTGGGGAAGAAACCAAAGGCTCAGCTGTGAACTCTTTTTATAAAAAAATATTTTATTAGCCAGGTGTGGTGGTGCACGCCTTTAATCCCAGCACTCAGGAGGCAGAGGCAGGTGGATCTCTGTGAGTTTAAGGCCAGCCTGGTCTACATAGTGAGTTCCAGAACAGCTGGGGCTACAGGGAGACCCTGTCTCAAAAAGACCAAAAATAAAAAATAAAAAAAAAGAAAGAAAGAAGCTGAGGGACGTGAGAGATGGCTCAGTGGTTAAGAGCACTGGCTGCTCTTGCAGACAACCCAGGTTTGATTCCCAGCACCTAACAACTGCAACTAACAACTGTCTATAACTCCAGTTCCAGGGGATCATACGCCCTCTTCTGACCTCTGTATGCACTGCATGATACAGGTGCACTTACACATATGCAGACAGTACACTCATAGACATAAAATTAATAATAATAATAATAATAATGTTTTAAAGAAGAAAGCAAAGCACAGGCCAGAGTAAGCAGCATTCCTTCATGATCTGTGCTTCTGCTCCTGCTTGAACTCCTGTTCTAGCTTCCCTCAAGGATGAACTGTGATGGGTCATGTAAGCCAAGTTGGTTTGACTCTGCATGCCACAGATCCTTACTACAGACAATAAGACCCTTACTACAGACAATAATCTGGCTTCTAGAGGCTTACTGCAGGTAAGGGCTGCAGCTGGCAGACAGCAATTCCTTTAAAAAAAAAAAAAGCGCCGGGCGTGGTGGCACATGCCTTTAATCCCAGCTCTCAGAAGGCAGAGGCAGGCAGATGTCTGTGAGTTCAAGGCCAGCCTGGTCTACATAGTGAGTTCCAGCACAGCTAGGGCTACAGAGAGACCCTGTCTCAAAAAAGACCAAAAAAACAAAACAAAAAAACTAACAGTTACCATTTGATCTAGAATTCTGCACTGCATGTGTCCCTGTGCTGCAAAAAGGGCTGCAGCTGACCACCGACCGCCAGAGATCCCAGGCCACATGCTTAGAGTCCTGGACACAGACCTGGAGGGTTCATACAGCCCTGACCTTTCCCTATGAAATAAGTGAATGGATGAAAGCCTTTTGACTTTTTTCGGTTTTTTAGATTTATTTTTGTTAGATGTAAAGATCCTGAAAGGGCTGGGAATGTGCCTCAGTAGTAGAGCAAGGTCCTAGGTGTTCCAGCCCCAGCACCCAAAATATGAAAAAGTTCATTTTTTTCCCCTAAATCTAGGATCTAATCTTTAGAAAGCAACATCAAAAGTGTTGTCAGAGGCATGAGGCAGCAGGACACTTAAGACAGGATCATGTACACCTGAGCCGAGAGCTGGTTATTCATTAATTATACAAACCTTGACTGTTTCATAAGCAGTGAGCTTTGCTGTTTCCCCATACTTAAAACCAAGGGTTTAATAAAGTCAACATGCAGCAGCAAAAATGACTGTGCTACAGAATCCCCGATATCCAGGCAGATTACATAGAAGTAAAAATCTTTCAAGAAGCACCTATCAAAGTAGTAGGCTCTGCTAAAACTAAGACTTCATAGCTTTTCTTTCAGACTTAGGTATTATAAACCACAACAATAAAATTCATTCTCCAATTTCTAGACTCTACCATTTTTTTCATATTCTGATGTAAACTAGAAAAATCACTTTAAATTAAATTTACTATTAATGCATGTATATGATTGGGGGGGCACACATGCCATAGCATGTATGGAAGTCTGAAGACAATTTTGTGGAGTTGGTTCTCTTCTTTCACCTTTAGGTAGGTTCCAGGGATCAAATTCAGGTCACTAAGCCTGCCTGGCAAGCAGCTTTACCCACTGAGCCATCTCACTGGCTCTGAAAAATCACTTTTAGGTCTAGGAAATCCCAGGGTGTAAAAGACCCTTTTTGGAGGATGTGTGAGCTCTAAGTGATTTCATAATAAGCCTGGTACAGTGGTGTGTACTTGTAGTCCCAGCTATTGGGAGGCTGTGGTGGGAGGATCACTTGAGCTACAGAAATTGGGCTAGCATCGGCAACATGGTGGGGCAACACAGTGAGACTCCAAGATCCATTTCTTTTAAAAAATCATAATAAGCCAGGTGTGGTGGTGCATGCCTTTAGTTGCAGTACTCAGGAGGTAAAGGCAGGTAGATCTCTGTGAGATCAAGGTCAGCCTGGTCTACATAGTGGGTTCCAGGCCAGCTGGAGCTACAGGGAAACCCTGTCTCAAAATGACCAAAATAATAATAATAATAATAATAATAAATGATCAAAAGATCTTATATAATGCACAAAGTTATCAAAGAAGCTTTAAAAAAATCCTAGCAACACTTTAACATATCTGTCTCTTATCTCTCAACAAGGGTACAACTGAAATGAACACGGCAGCAGTCTGAGAACCCACATAACTCAGTCAGCCAGTCACCAGATTTGTAAAAGCTCATGAAACAATGCTGTCTTCCCAATAAAAGTGGTTTGTTTTATGTAGTCTTAAAAAATATGCCAGGTGTGGTGGCACATTCTTTAATCCAAGCACTTGGGAGGCAAAGGAAGGCAGATTTCTGTGAGTTCAAGGCCAGCCTGGTCTACATAGCAAGTTCCAGGCCAGTCGAGGCTACAGAGAGACACTGGTCTTTTTTGAGACAGGTCTCCCTGTCTCCAGAATTTGTTCTTAACTATATAGCCTCCATCTCCCAGAGATCCACCTGCTTCTGCCTCCTAGTACTAGTATTAAAGGGTGTGGTGGTGCGTGCCTTTAATTCTGGCATGTGGGAGGCAGAGGCCAGCCTGGTCTACATAGCAAGTTCCAGGCCAGTCGGGGCTACAGGGAGACCTGTCTCAAAAAAGACCAAAAAATTACAAAATAAAATGCCTGCATTATAAAGCAAAGGCAGCCTTTAAAAAAAAATCCAAGTTATTTCATTTCATTTGCCAAAGACCTTAATTATATGAACTTGGAATCTTAAAACATTTCTAAGCTTGGTTTTGTAAGTTTTTTAGGGGATGGAGTGATAGAACATGTGTTTAACATGAGCAATCCCCAAGTTCACTATACCTGCACCAAAACAGAAAAAAAGAAAAAAATTTAAAGTCTAACACAAAGCCAGGTATAGTGGCAACTTTATCTCAGCAAATGGGCAAATGGGTCTCTGTGACACTGAGGTCAGCTTAGTCTACACAGCAAGTTCTAGGCCAGCTGGGGCTACAGGGAGACCCTGTCTCAAAAAGACCAAAAAATAAAATAAATCTAACATATTTTTAATGCTTAGAAGTATGACTTTCTTATTTTTTCATAGTCCAAATACAGAAGAGTAATTTTCATCTTTTCTGGAAATCAGAACAGAGGCATTCAGACAATGGTGCTCCAAGATAAGATACTTCATAACCTAAACCCCCAATGACTAAAACAACTTTCTCCCATTAACACAAGAAGCAAAGGCCCTTCTAAATTACAGACAGAGATTCTAATACCAGTCCTACAAGCTTCAGCTCAGATCAAGAATAAACACAGGATGGGCATGGTGGCAGACCTATAATCCCATCTACTCAAGAAGGATTACAGATTCAAGGTTGGCCTGGGCTACTTAAGTGAGTTTGTCTCAAAAATAAATACAGAACAAGGTTACCTCCCATGCAGAAGGCTCTGGGTTCAATCACCAGCACCACCAGTGGTGGGAGAAGAGACAGAGACACAAACAACAAATGTTGTTCTTTCCACTAGATGAAAACAGTTGAACTGACTCGGAAGAGATTTGGAGCAGAAGAAAAAAGTTCAGCAATCACACCTTCTCAATAGAGAACAGATGTGTTACCTGTCCATGACGATGAACAAAGGTTAAGACCATAAAACTGAAACCTTAGCTGGGCATGGTAGCCCATGCCTTTAATCCCAGCACTTGAGAGGCAGAGGCAGGTGGGTCACTGTGAGTTGAGGCAAGTCTGGTCTACATAGTGAGTTCCAGGCCAGCTGGGGCTACAGGGAGACCCTGTTTCAAAAAGATGAAAAAAAGGGACCATAAAACTGAAACCTTGATGTGGCAAGTATCAATCATAGGCCAAGATAAAATACAAAACGGAGCCGGGCATGGTGGCGCACACTTTAATCCCAGCACTTGGGAGGCAGAAGCAGGTGGATCTTTGTGAGTTCGAGGCTAGCCTGGTCTACATAGTGAGTTCTAGGACAGCTGGGGCTACAAGGTGACCCTGTCTCAAAAAGACAAAACAAAACAAAAAAACCCAAAACAAAACAAAAAAAAAACCCACAACAAAATGGATGGTGGGGGTGCAGGGGAACAAACTCGTCAGCAAGTGCTATTGCTACTTAGAATTCTCTGGCAGCCAGAAAAGGCCACTGAATCCACTGGGCATGCTTTTCCCAAGCAGGCCTCCAAAACTGCTCAAGAATAATTTAAAAAGGAAAAAGTGACACAGTAACCCTAAATATCTGAATTTCAAGTGTGATGTGGTGGCATACACCTGTAATCCCAGCAGAGCCAGGAAAAATGCACATGGCATACAGATATACACATGAACAAAAATACATCCTTAGGGGCTAAGTGGTTAAGAGCACTGACTGCTCTTGCAGAGGACCTAGATTTGGTTCCAACACCCACATGGAGACTAACAACTAACTGTCCTTAACTCCAGTTCCAGGGACTCCAACACCCTATTCTGGTCTCCATGAACACTACACACGTGGATGCACTTACATACATGCACATATATACTCATAAAAGTAAAAAAAAAATTTAATGCTTAATAAATCTTTTAAAAAAAAACACAAAAATTAAAGCATGAAAACTCAAGTTTCAACAAACATAAAATGACAAAATGGACACATGCCAGGGATTTCACCCACTAAACCAGTAAGGGAACTTGTGAGGTCACAAGGTCACACTACCACTTTCTACCAGTGCAGCTGCTGCTTTTTCTTTTCTTCCTTTTTTTTTTTTTTTTTTCTCATATAGCCCATGCTGACCTTGAACTCTGATCCTCCTGCCTCTACCTCCCAAGTGCAGGTGCCACCATGACCAGCTCCCTCAGTAACTTTCAAACCTGGCTGTATACTGTAATCAATGGGGAAGCTCTTGAACATATTGACCTGACATGATCTTATACATAAAACAGCCCAAGGAATTCATAAAAAACTACTGGGACTAATCAATTAGGAAAGTAAGGTTTCAGTGAATAAGCATTTCAGGATCAACTGTTTTTCTACATACTACTAATTAATAATCCAGAAATAAAATTAAGAAAACAATTATTTTATAATGGAATCAAGAAATGGAAATAAGCTGGGCATGGTGGCATACACCTTTAATTCAAGCACTCCAGAGGCAGAGGCAAGTGGATCTCTGTGAGTTGAAGGCCAGCCTGGTCTACATATCGAGTTCCAGGACAGCCAGAGCTGTACAGTGAGACCCTGTCTCAAAAAAGGAAATACTAAGACCTAGGGATGCAGCTCCATGGATGAGCACTTGTCTACATACACCAGGCCCCAAGTTCAATCTCCAGCACAGGAAAAAAAAAAATTAACACACACAAAAATTTTTTTGGAATAGGAATAAATTTAATACAAGAAATGTCAGACTTGTACACTAAATGAAAACTATATTGTTAAAAGAAAACTGAAAAACTAACATATGTTTATAGGCTGGAAGATATACTGTTCAGCCAGTACTCCCTAGATGATCTGCAGAGTCAATGCAGTTCCTATTAAAACCCAAGCTGGTTGGTTTGTTTTTCAAAAAGTGACAGACAGCTCCTAAATTCATAAGGGAATGATGCAGCAAAGGACATTTTCGAAAACAGTCAATCTTGAAAAAAGAAACAAAGTTGGTGAACTTGTACTTCCTGATTTCAAAACTTACTACAAAGGCACAGTAATCATGACAATGTGGGACTGGCAAAGGATAAATATAGAGTAATGGAGTTGGAACCAGAATCCCAAGATAAACCCATGCAGCCCCAGCTGGCCTGGAACTTGCTATATAGACTAGGCTGGCCTTCATCTCAGAGAGATCCATCTGCCTCTACCTAGGATTAACATATGTACAACCACGCCTAGTTTATGCAAGGCTGGGGCTTTAACTGCTCTGTCAATTGATCTACATCTCTAGCTCCTTGTTGTCTTTTTTTTTTTAATATTTTATTATTTTTATTTTGTGTGTATGCATGTGTTGTCTGCATGTAAGTGCACCCGTGTCGTGCAATGCCCGTGTAGGACAGAAGAGGCGGTCGGATCCCCTGGAACTGGAGTTATGTTAGCTGCCATGTGGGTGCTGGGATTTTAACCCAGGTCTTCTGCAAGAACAGTCAGTGTTCTTAACTGCTGAGCCATCTCTCCAGCCCCCTTTTTGTTTTTTTTAATGTGTAAAAGTGTTTTGTCTGCATGTATGTAAGTGCAACCATGCATGCAATGCCCACAAAGGCCAGAAGAGAGCAACAAGTCCCCTGGAACTGGTGTTTCAGATGTTTGTCAGTAGCCATATGGATGCTGGGAACTAAACCCATGTCCTCTGCAAGAGCAGCCAGTGCTCATAATCATTGAGCCATCTCTCCAGCCCTTGTTTTGGCTTTGTGAGATAAGTTCTTACGAAGACCAGGCTGACCTGGAACTCACTACATAGACCAGACTTGCCTGAAAGCTGTGTTAATCCTCTTGCCTCAGCCTCCCAAGTTCTGGCATTACAGAAATAAACCACCACACCTAGCAATATAATTTTATTAATGTTTTTACTCTTTTTTGGTCTTTTTGAGACAGGGTCTCCCTGTGGCCCCAGCTGGCGTGAAACTCACTATGTAGACCAGGCTGGCCTTGAACTCACAGAGATCTGCCTGCCTCTGCCTCCCAAGTGCTGGGATCAAAGGTGTGTGTCACAGTGCCCAGCTCTTTACTCATTTATTTTTATTTTATGTGTTTTGCCTACAAGTATGTAAGTGCACCATGTACATGCAGTGCCCAGAGGTCAGAAGAGAACATTGGATCTATGCATGGTTGTTAGCCACCATGTAGATGCAGGGTACTGGACTTGGGCCCTCTGCAAGAGCAGTCAGTGCTCTTAATGACTGAGCCGCCAAATAACAATGGCTTTAAAAAAATGAGAATGTGGCAGGGCATGGTGGTGCAAGCCTTTAATCCCAGCACTTAGGAGACAGAGGCAGGCAGATCCCTTTGAGATCCAGGCCAGCCTGGTCTACAGAGTTTCAGGCCAGCAGGGGCTACAGGGAGACCCTGCCTCAAAAAAACAAGTCAAAAACCAAACCAAACCAAATAAAAAAGATGTAGCTCAGTGGTAGAGCAATTGCCTAGCATGTAAAAGGTCTTGCATTAATTCCTACCACTTCAAATAAATAAACAAATACATCTGAAGAGTGGCCTGTGTACCACGTAACTTGAGCTGTCCCCTTATGGACTGTGGCTCCATTTGGTGCACTTGAGCATCCTGAATACTCAAGGCCTCTAAGGCCTAGACCCTTGCTTCCCCTCCTTGCCCAGGCCCTAGGTTCCTGAAAGATCTATGAACATTGGGCAAGCCTGCGGACAGGAAGTCAGATGTCCTAGGGATGGGCCATCAGGGACTACTCTACATGTCTGCACACCTTTGCCCTCTGCCCTTCCCCTGAACTCTTTTTCTTTTTCTTTTTCTTTTTTTTTTTTTGCTTTTTGAGACCAGGTCTCTCTGTAGCCCCAGCTGGCCTGGAATTCAGTATGTAGACCAGGCTGCCCTCAAACTCACGAGATCCACCTACCTGCCTCTGCCTCCAGAGTGCTGGGATTAAAGGCATGCACCACCTGCTTCAGCTCCCCCACTGAACTCTTTATCCTCTTTTTTTGAGCTCAGTTGTGGAGGAAAAGGGGATGGAACTCAGCCCAGCAAAACATACAACACAGGCTGACCTAGACTGCTCCCATCATGCCCTAGGGTCAGAGACAGAAGTGGGCCTACACTGGTAACAGCAATCTCCTACCCCTTTTCCCCATTCCCTAACAGAAAACCTCTTTTCCTCACCTGTGAAGGGGACAGTAGCCTACATCAGGGAGAACAGAATAGACACTAGGGCAGGTCAAGATGCAGCCAGTACAGTCATCTTGCCTGGTGAGACGTTGGTGAGACGTGCTCCTTAGGGAACATGTTCCCAATATGGACTGCACTCTGCTCCCTGGTCAGCCAGCGAAGGGCTTTGGGGTGAGTCTCTTCAGGTCCTAGAAGGCACCAAGGGGCAAACAAGACCATGTTTTAGCCAAGAGCTGGTCTAGTCTTGTTTGGAAATCAGGGAGAAGATAGGTCTGTGGTATAAGAGAGGATGGCAACATGCTAGGCTGAGAAGGCGTGGTGGGCTCCTGAGGCTTCACCCAGCCCATCCCATCCTTTCCAGAACTGATGAAGAAAACTTTGCTAGAAAATTCCCGCAGACGGGGTGGGGGTCGGGGACATACCTTTAATTCCAGCATTTGGGAGACAGAGGCAAGTGAGTATCTGTGAGATTGAGGCCAGCCTGGTCTACATAGTGAGTTCCAGGCCAGCTGGGGCCACAGAGAGACCCTGTCTCAAAAAGAAAGTTCCCGAAGAAGCCCTAAATTGTCTCACTTAGCGCTGGGTTGCCTCAGTGGGTTCCAGGGTCCCCAGGTGCTGGGCCTGGCTATGGTCCCTTTGTCCCCATGAGGCACATGCATAGGGAACTGCGCCAAGAAGGGGACAGTCCTAAAGCACTGACCCCCCAGCACTCAAAGCTCAGGTCCCCATGGAACACCAGTGGCCTACTCCTGTCTCAAAGAAAATAGCTGCTGCGGCAAATCCTCCCCCAACTCCTCCCATGCCATCTGACTCTGCAGATGGTGCCTCTTGGTTATATGCTGGCTGAGCTGAGTGTGGCTCAGCTGGCTGCCCACTGACCTGAGGCTTCTTGTGACCATAAGACCAGTTCTCAAGGACCTTCTCCCAGGAGAGGCACAGGTCTCTTCCCAAGTGCCACTGTGCCACAATCCCATCTGCCACTTCTGCCCCTACTCTCCCTGGCCCTGAGCTACCATTCCAGTTCTACTCCTGCTACCCCCAACCCTGAGCCCCCAGCTCTGACACAGCTCAGCCAGCTCTCTCTGCTGAAACAGAGCTGGACCCCAGAGAAGTGCATTTGAAATTCATGTGTCTTCAGAAGCTTATGCCTTACCAGGCCAGAGAGAAACTTCTAAAGGTGGACAGAGTACATCTGGCTTTAAACTTGCAATGGGACCTTGCTTTGTCCATCTGTAAAAAGGGACACTTCCTGCCTCATGGGAGCCAATGAAAAACACAGGGCTTGATAAACAATGCTGCTCATAGGTCTTTCCCCTGTTTGGCTTTGGGAGATAGGCCTGAGGTCAACTCTACACTGGCCCAGACATAAGCATATGGATGAGAACCACCATCACTACCACATAACTTCACAGAACTAGTCAATTAAAATGAACGACAGGCTTTGGAGAGATGGCTCGGTGAAGTATGCCAGCCTGGTCTACATAGTGAGTTCCAGGTCAGGCGGGGCATGTCTCAAAAAAAAAAAAAAAAAAAAACAAGAAAGAGCACTGGCTACTCTTACAGAGGACAAGAGTTTGGTTTCCAGCACCCACATGGCAGCTCGCAACCATATTTAATTCCATTCCAGGGATCTGATATCCTCTTCTGGCCTCCTCATGCACCCCCATGCATGTGTGCATGTGTGCAGTGAAATACCTGCCAAGCTCCTAACAATGCCCGTTTGCACTGCTGAGGTGGAAGAGTCATTAAAAAACAAACCAGGGGCTGGGGAAATGGTTCACTTTGTAAAGTTCCTGCCTGTATATGAATGAGGACCTGAGTTTGTATCACCAGTACCATGTCAAAGCCGGCTGTGGTGGTATGAGCCTGTAATCCCAGTGCTGGGAAGGCAGAGACGAGGATCCCCAGAGCTGGCTGGCTAGCCAGTCTAGCAGAATCAGTGAACCTCAGGTTAAGGGAAGGACCCTCTCACAGAAAATAGATGGAAAATAACTGAGGAAAACACCTGACATTGATCTCTAGCCTACACATACATGTGCACTCATACCCATATGCCCATATGTACACGCCCATACAAAGACACACACAAAGCAAACAAACACCCTTTCCCCTTCCCCTTTCCTTGGCAGTGCTGGCATGGCACCATGGGGACAAGCACCCATAAGCCAACCAAGAACTCAACTGTCAGGATAGCAGCGCCTTCAAAAGAAAAGGCTTTTCTGCTCATTCAGATAAATAATATGCTGCCTTTTTAATCTGAAATGTCCCAGTTTGGACCAAGAGAAGAGGAAAAGGGTTAAGAAAGACTGAATAGTGGACGTCTGCCTGGATGGATCTTAGGGGAAGCCCCACTATAAATATCCTTGGCACTAGAACTTTATCCTGCCCACCCACATCACTAGCTGCCCCGTCTCCCTCTAGCTGCCTGTAGGGAAGAGCAGTCCACTGGAAAGCTGTGTGTGCACCCCGTGTCTGTCTCAGTGCATGTCTGTCTCAGTGGCAGAGTGCTCACCTAGCCTGGCCTGGGTTTGTCCCCAGTACTGAAAAACAAACAAGACCATGGTCTTTCTCTCAGCTCCTTATCCCTGGAGGTCTACCAGGCTCCTGAGGTGTGAGGTAGATGCCCTTCCCTCAGGAAGTGGAGCAGGGAGGGGCCTGGGAATGCAGGTAGCATAGTGCAATAGTTAGAACTGGGGTTCTGAAGTCTGATTTGGAGACCCTGGAAGTTAATTAACCTCTCCCTGCTCAGGGGGTGTACTAATCTAGTCTGATTACTATAATGTGAAACAAGCTAATTAATCTAAATGATGCACACCATAGTCCCACCACTTAGGAGACTGAGGCAAGAGGATCACTTGAACCAAGAGTTCAAGTCCAGCATGGGTAACATTGCAACTGTTTTTAAAAGAAGTGTTCTCTGGGCCGGGCATGGTGGTACACGCCTTTAATCCCAGCACTCGGGAGGCAGAGGCAGGCGGACCTCTGTGAGTTCAAGGCCAGCCTGGTCTACATAGTGAGTTCCAGGACAGCTGGGGCTACAGGGAGACCCTGTCTCAAAAAGACCCCCCCCACCAAAAAAAAGTGTTCTCTGTGTGTGTACCAGGCACAGTAAGCTCTGTTATGGATATTTGATCATTACTGCTTTTGACCCTGCAGCCTTGATTTAGGTGTCTTGTTCAGACTGGGAACTATGGAGAATACATGTGGCCTCTAAGGATGGCCAACCAGATAGGATGGGCAGAGACAGAAACACCAGCAGCCCTGCATAGCCATAACCTGGCAGATGGAAGTCAGAGGTGCAATGACAGAATGCATGACCAATGACCACAGGCTGAAAGTGGGGGCTTCTTACAGACTGGTAGTCTCAAGCATCCATCCTGGGGACCACCAGACTCATTGTATCCCTGGTGAGGATGGCTGTTTGGCCTTGAACATTGACAGCCACTGCCTTGAAGTGGGTCCCTAGCCCTCTACTTCACACTAGAGACTACAGAGAAAAACGCTGGAGTAGCATGTAATCTGCCTCTGGGCCTGAAAGGCTGTCATCAAAGCCTCTATTCCCCTCTTCTGACCTCACCCTTCCTTCCGGAGTCCAGGCCCACCATAGGCGGTTTTCACTTGCAAATAAGAGGAACCATCAGCTCCTCCAATTTGCCTAGCCAAGTACCTCAAGCTGTGAGCATTTCCTCCTCTCCCAGAGCATTCACTACACTGTCCTAATAGCCTATCATTCTGGCAAACTCCTATTCATCCTACAGAGCCCCCACTAACCTGGCTGCTTGGGTCCTTCTCAACCTCCTCAGGCCAACTATAAACAAAACAGGTCCCGCCTCTTTGCTTTCTGAACTAGCATCACCAAAGCCTGTATCCAACCCACCTATCACAGTGGCCAAGAGACAGCACCTTGCTCCTCCTCAGAATCTGTATCCTGTGGCTAAAATACCCGCTAATCCCAGCTGTGTAGGCCAACCCCACTCTCATTCCTTCTCAGGGCAAGAGAGCCAGCAAAAGGTGAAGATGAACACACTGCCCACTACAGGTAAAGGCCTGGCTCACACCCTCCCTACAAAACCTTTCCGGAGTTCAGCCCACTGAAGCTTCTTGGCACTTCTCAGTACCAGCTGATGCCTAGAATCGGTCTAAGATGGCCCATCGGAGGCCTCAAGGCTGCCAAGTGCCCTGGCTGGGTGGAGATGGAATGTGGAAAACCCACATCACATCCTTTTTGCGGCTCCCGGCACCGCAGCTCTGTTCCACGGAGGGGTCAACTGAGACCTGGTTTATTCTTGCCAGCTCTGCCACTCGATAGCTGTGGACTTGGGGATTCTTCCAGAGTCCTATAGGGTCGGTCAGCCAACCACTGAATAAATTTTTTTTTAAGCAAAGCACTCGATGACCCTGGACAGGCGGCCACACTTGCAGATCTGGCCGTGAGCGTGAGCTGTGGGCTCCGTGGCGCGCGCGGTGTAGGAAAATGCCCTACGCCGGAGTCCAAGGCCTGTGTCCCGGCTGGCGAGGGAGCACATGTGTGACTGGTCTCTTGCTCGTCTTAGGGGGTGGCCACGGCTGAACAGCGCAGCGAAGCGCAGCCCGGGCGGAGCGGGTCCCGCCGCCCCGAAGAGGACCCGAACCGCAGCCTCGCGCCGTGCTCGCCCGGCCCGGAGGCTCTCTCTCCGCACGCCAAGCACCGGCTCTCGAAGTGGCACCTGCGGCCTGCGCCCCACTCCGCCTCCCACCAAGATGCAAGCACCCCGCGGCGCCGAGGGACCCAGCGGACCCTGAACAGAGATAGGCGCCGACCCCCGTAGCAGAGCGCAGGGCCAAGGCAAGCCCAGGAGGGTGGGCGGACTCACCACGAAGATGCCGCGGCCGGAGGAGTGGGCAGTGTGTACGCTGAGGCCAAGCCACCGAACGCAAACCCCCGGGCCGCTTGCTCACCAGCTTCCTCCTGAGGTGCCCGCGCGCCAGCGGCCTCTGGGGGGCTGCTCCGCCCCGCCCCCGGGCCGCTCTGCCCCTGAAAGCCCCGCCCCCGGACGGGCGCTTCTCAGGAAGCCCCGCCCCCGGACGCCCGCTTTCCGGGACACACAGCCTCCCCCGGAAGCCTGTGGAAGCCCTACCCGGGCCTACTAGAAGGCGCTTCCAGAGCCCATGCACGGAGCTCCTCCCCGAAGCCTGGGTGCTCTGCCATCGGTGGCAGTGGGAATGGCCCTTGATCCCTGCCCGGTGCACGTGGAGGACACAGGGAAAATGACGTGATCTTCGTCCACTACATAGCAGGGTTGGCACCTTCAAACTAGTGACCTTGTGGAAGATGCTGGGCGAGGTCTGCCGTTTCTCCTGGGCAGCTGCTTTCAGAACCCTGAAGCTGCCTGAGGGATAGATGGTCTTTGGGGTGACAGTCCTCAGTCCTTGAAGGGGGGAGGGAGGAAACTGAGAAAAGTCAGAAAGGTAGCAGAGCTGCGGGCCAGTTCTCATGCCCAGAGAAGCCCCAGTGCTGTGCATTAAGTGCTAGCCGCCACCCCAAAGGACAAACATGAGGTGACGTCAACGAAACAGAAAGAGAAACCGGAAAGTGAATTTCTGGAAAAGATGAGGAAGTAAACAAGACCAAGAGTATTGCTATTTTTGAACAGAGAAGCTGGATCTGAGAAACAAAAAGTAGAACCAAAAATCACATAGTTATATTAGCATAGTACAATCACAGGGGTTTTCCTTTGCGGGTTTGGTGTTTATGTGTGTAAACGTTTGCTTGTACATACATGCATATGAGTGAGAACACACATGTACGTGTGTGCGTGCACGTGTGGCCAGAGATCAGTATCTTCTTCCTCAGTCTACAACTTACTTTTTGTTTTAATTAAAAAAAATTTTTTTAGATTGTATTCACTTTTATTTTGTGTGTTTACTTTGCCTGCGTGTATGTAAGTGCACCAGTGTGTACTTGGCACACCATCCTTTGTGGAGTTGTGAAATCCCCCTCTTTTGTTATGCTTTGTTTGACAAAAATCGCCAGAAATAGCCCTATTAAAAATATTACTTGCAAGGGCTGGAGAGATGGCTCAGTGGTTAAGAATACTGGTTATTCTTGCAGAAGACCTGGGTTCAAATCCCAGCACCCACATGGCAACTAACAACTGTCCATAACTCCAGTACCAGGGGATCCAATAGCCTCTTCTGTCCTCTTCGGGCATTGCATGACACAGGCACACTCACCTACATGCAGGCAATACACTCATACACATAAAATGGAAACAATAAAATAAATAATAATAATAAATAAAATGTTAAAATACATATATTACTTGCAGAAGCCGGGTGTAGTGACACATGCCTTTAATCCCAGCATTCAGGAGGCAGGGTCAGGCAGATCTCTGTGAGTTCAAGGCCAGACTGGTCTACATAGTTCCAGGCCAGCTAGGGCTACAGAGAGAACCTGTCTCAAAAAAAGACAAAAACAAAAACAAAAAAATTACTTGCCAGGCATGGTGGTGCACACCTTTAATCTCAGCACTCAGGAGGCAGAGACAGGCAGATTTCTGAGTTCCAGGTCAACCAGGGCTGCATAGTAAGACCTTGTGTCAAAAGAGGAAAAAGAAAAAACAGAAAAGATGGAGAATACCAATTTTCACTTTAAAAGAATCCAATCTGGGCTAGAGAAATAACTCAGTAGTTAAGAGTTAAATATGGGCCTGGAGAGATGGCTCAGCGGTTAAGAACACTGACTGTTCTTGCAGAAGACCTGGGTTTGAATCCCAGTACCCACATGGCAGCTAACAACTGTCCGTAACTCCAGTTCTAGGGGATCTGACAGCCTTTCTGTCTTCCGTGGGCATTGCACGACACGAGTGCACTTATCTACATGTGGGCAATACACAAATACACATAAAATAAAAATAAAGTATTTTTTGAAAAAGAGTAAAATACCTACGGGTGAGGCTGCTGAGGGTTAAGGAACGTATAATTTATTAGAAGATGCTGTTAATTCCAAATGGTTATCTAGGGAACTGGAGAGATGGCCCAGTAGTTATGCGTGCTTGCAGCTCTATGATGAGGACCAGAGTTCAGATCCCAGTACCCACAATGGGTAGTTCACAAACACCTGTAAATCCAGTTTCAAGGGATCCGATGTGTTTTCTGGTCTCTAACAATATTCACAGACACAGACACACATACACACATACACACCCACGCATGCACAGAGAGAATGAATTTAAAAAAAAGAATTTTCTGAGCCCAGGCGCATTCCTGTACTCCCAGCACTTGGGAGGCAGAGGCAGGCAGATCTCTGTGAGTTCAAGGCCAGCCTGGTCTACATAGTGAGTTCCAGGACAGATGGGGCTACAGGGAGACCCTGTCTCTAAAAGACAAAAAAAAAATTTCCAAAGTGGTTATATAATTTTGCACTCTTGCCAGCAATGTACAAGTGTCACAGTTGCTCCACATCCTCTTGGTTCACAACTGCAGCATCACCATCACTAAGCCACTGTCCTCTCCTCCCTTGGACTGTGATAATAACCTGATGGGTCTCCTCACTTCTACCTTAATTCTAAATTCCCTATATTCTTTATTCTTTCATAAAAGTTCAGATTATGTCACTACACCTTTAAATTTTTGTTTTAGTTATTTTTATTTTATTTTAGGTGTATGAATGTATTGCCTCCATGTATGTAAGTGCACCCGTGTCATGCAATGGCTGTGGAGGACAGAAAAGGGTATCAGATCCCCTGGAACTAGAGTTACAGACAGTTGTTAGCTGCCATGTGGGTGCTGGGATTCGAACTCCAGTCTTCTGCAAGAACAGCCAGTGTTCTTAACCGCTGAGCCATCTCTCCAGCCCCCACACTTGGCTTTTTAAGTGGGTCCTGGGGATCAAACTCAGGTCTTCATATTTGTGCAGCTAGTATTTTACTGACTGAACTATTTCCCAGATCTTCCCTCCCTCCCTCTTTCCCTCCCTCCCTCTCTCTCCCTTCCTCTCCCCCCATCTCTCCCTCTCTCCCTCCCTCTCTCTCTCCCTTTCTTCCATTACCATGCTGGGTATCTGTTCTAGTTTTTTCTCCATTGTTGTGACAAAATACTCTGACCAATACCAACTTGGGGAGGAAAGGGTTTATTTTATCTTACGTCTCCAGGGTCACAGTTCATGAGGGAGCCTAAGGTAAGAACTCAGGGTAGGAACCTGGAGGCAGGAGCTGGAGCACAGGCCATGGAAGAACACTGCTTACTGGCTAACTTTCTTGGCCTCTGCTCAACCTGCTTTCTTATACAAAATAGGCGCCTCCTGCCCAGGGATGGCACTACCCACAGTGGACAAAGCCCTCTCATATCACTCAGCAATCAAGAAGATGCCCCACAAACATGGCCATAGGCCAGTTCAATGGAGGCAATTCACCAATTGAGGCTCTCTCCACCCAGGTGTTTCAAGTTGACAACTCAAACTATTCAGTACAGCATCTAACCCAGGGCCTTATGTATGTTAAGCAAGTGCTGTACCAATGAGCTACAATTTCAGCCCCTGTCACTCCCTTTTATAGTATCCTAGCACAGGGTACATTCCTATAATCCCAACAACAGCTGGGGGATGGAGGCAGGAAGAGGAGTTTGGAAACTGAGCCTGCAGTACTTCTGGTAACTGACACCACCTCCAGGTAGTCAGAATGAGAACAGATTTAATTAGAGCTGTGGTGCCCACCACAGTTTTGCATGTGGGGTGGGTGGGGACCCCGATGTTCGTAGAGAGGGATGCACACTGTGAGTTCAGTAGGAGAGACTGAGCTGAGCTTGGCTTTTCCCCTAGTCTTCCTCAGCAGTAGCAGCAGACTCAAAGATTTCACTTGGCCTGTTTATTTTCCTGAACAACATGTGTTGCCACTAGAAACTCATCCAAACAGTTGTCTGTGCTATGACTTCCTCTTCATGCAGGAAACTGAACTCCAGGATGGAGGGACTTGTTTTCTTCATGTGCTTTCCTTTCTGCTAGGCACTCTGGGGCACTCAGCAAACAGAATGAATGTATTACATTAAAAATTTCTTAAGTTATTTTTATTTTATGTGTATGCATGTATTGCCTGCATGTAGGTAAGTGCACCCATGTCGTGCAATGCCCGAGGAGGTCAAAAGAGGCTGTTGGATCCCCTGGGACTGGAGTTACAGACAGTTGTTAGCTGCCATGTGGGTACTGGGATTCAATCCCAGGTCTTCTGCAAGAACAGTCAGTGTTCTTAACCTCTGAGCCATCTCTCCAGCCCTAGTTTTGTCTATTTTTAATTTAATTTAGTTTTTTTATTAAAAAAAATAGGGTTTCCCTGTAGCCCAAGCTGCCCTGGAACTCACTATGTAGACCAGGCTGGTGTCCATCTCACAAAGATCCACCTGCCTCTGCCTCCCAAGTGCTGGGACTAAAGCCATGTGTCACCATGTTCAGCCTTTTAAAAAAATTTTAAATAAGTCCTCTCATCCATAGTCAACTGATATTTTTCCTATATTATTTTCTAGTTTGTGCATTTAATGTTTTTTGTTGTTGTTGTTTGTTTACATTAGGTTTTTATTTATTTTTTTAAATCCTAACTAATTTATTGGGCTTGCTAACAGAGCATAGGGTGGGGGTTTATTTACAGAAGAGTGGGCACTCCCCCCCACCCCCCAGCCTTTACAGCTGAGCTGGACAGTCCACACTCAAATATGGATCCTGTGACTTCCCTACAGCTGCACAAAATAGCGAGAGAGGTGCCTACTGCCGTTCTTGGCTTATATATCCTTTGCCCCTCCCCCACATGCAGCTAAAGTCAACAGATTGGGTAGGAGGGGTAATTGACTCCTTGATGAGAGTGGGAAGGAGGTGTGACTATAGCTTGCCAGCATAGTGGTCGAGACACTTCCAGTTAACATGCCAGCCTGTCCTCTGGCTCTTACATTCTTTCTGCCAACCTCTTCTGCAAAAGTCCCTGAGCCTTGAAGGGGGTGGTAAGTGTGAGATGATCTTCCTCCCATTGTGGCAAGGCACTGAACTTTCGGGTCTCTGCATTGTCTGTTTTCCATGGGCCCATGAGAGTCCATCTACACCATGTGGAGGCCTGATCAGGTCTGCATTTTTTTAATGTGCATGACTGTTTTGCCTGCATATATGTATGCAGCTGGAATTACAGACAGTTGTGAGCTACGATGTGGGTGCTGGGAATGGAATCTGGTCCTCTCCAAAGAGCAGCAAGTGCCCTAGACCATTGATCCATGTCTCCAGACCACATTTAGGTCTTTAAATCATCCTAAGTTTATCTTGTATTTTTTAATTTTTTTTGGGTCTTTTTGAGACAGGGTAGCCCCAGCTGGCCTGGAACTATGTAGACCAGGCTGGCCTTGAACTCACAGAGATCTGCCTGCCTCTGCCTCTGGAGGGCTGGGATTAGAGGTGTGAGCCACCATGCCCAGTTTCTAAATTTATCTTTATATATAGCTTCGTAGGGGAACCAATTTTCATTGTATGTTGAGCTAATTTTCCAACACCATTCGCAAGACTCTCCCATGCTCTTGCATGGTTCCCCCCTTAGTCACAGTCTGTTCCAGTGCATATAGGCTGTCTTCTGAGGGTCCTATTCAGACCACTCACTACCCTACTTTCATTTCTATGACTTAGTATTGGGTCTGTTCCTTGCATCTGTGATCCTCCTAAAGCATGACTATAGGACCAAAAGAGAAAGATCCAGAACTGCACAGAGCCCAAGTTTTTTGGAGATTTCCATCAGTAAGATCCAATGAACCCCCACAATTTGAGTCAGAAAGAAAGATTTTGTGCTGGTTTTGACAAAAGTGACTTCATTCAAACTAGAAGTCGGAACGTACTGGGTTTATTTTAAGCAAATAGCAAAGAATCAGGCATGTGAGGCATTGTGATAGAAGCCTGTAATCCTAGCAGTCAGGAGGTTGAGGCAGGAGGAATGTGAGTTCTGGGCCAACCTAGGCTCCATAGTAGGACCCTGTCTCAAAATAAATAAATAAAATAAATTTAAAAGTCAAGTACAAGGGCTGGAATATAGGTCAGTTGATAGAGTGCTGGCCTAGCATATATGAGATCCTAGGTTCAATCCCTAGGTACTACATAAAACTGGGCGTGGGGTCCCATGTGTGTAATCTCAGTATTTGGGAGGTGGAAGCAGGAGGATCAGAAGTTCAAAGCTATCTTCAACTATATAGTAAATAAGAGTCTCAGGTAGATGAGAGCCTGACTCAGTTAAAAAAAAGGTCAGGCACATTCCGGGCACCTGGGTGTGGTTGTAAAGCCCCACATACCATTCTCCTGGTATTGTGCCTTTAAAGTTTTTTGAGGAATTGTGTGGAAGAACAAGACCAGGGTTACTCAGGGGCCATCATGGTAATTAAGATACATGGAGCCATGTCAAATTGAGTCTGTATAAGGTATTAGTATAGCTAAGCTCTTCCCCCCCTACTCTTCTTTCTCAAGGCTTCTTGTGGGTTGTCTTTTACAAAAGGATGAATGATTTGCCATTCCCTCCCTGAGGACAGGTTCTGGCTGACAGTGAAGGGAATGCCTGGGAGTGGGGAGACAGGCAGATAGAGGGGTCATGCCTGGATGGGACAGCACAAATACTGAGCAGTGGCCCTATAGGACAGTGCCTGAAGAGACTATGTGTGGTTAGAAAAGATGCTTGTGGTAAGAAGAGGGCAGCAGGTGGTAGAGGGGTGGCACTGGGCAGGCCCCCAGGGGGCTAGGAGGAAGGTGGCTGTCCTTGGAGGGATACTCCCTGCCTTGAGTGTAAGACTTCTGGGCACCAGACTCTGACCAGCAGAAGTGATTTTACATAAAGGCAGGTATTGATGGCCACATATCCAGTTCCCTATACCCTTCCTTGTCTCCTCTCTGGGAATCAGAAAGCCTGGCTGCAGGCCCGGTGTTGTGAAACCTGTCCTGCCCCGATCCTCAGAAAAGACTAAGAAGAAACCCCCACTTTTGAAATGTGGGTTCTGATTTCCTCCCTTCAGAGCCTCCACCATGCTGTCTCTAGTGCTGGCATCTGAATTCTCCTCAGAGTCCTCACCATGCTGTTACCTATCTGTCCATGCTATTAATAACTCTTTTCATAAACACCATTCCTCCAACAATCCGTCTCAGTGAGCCCCTTGAATCCCCATCTGAGACCTTTCACTGGAAAGGTGTTCAGGAGTTGGGCCACTGTCCCCATGCCATCTCCTTCCATGTTGTGTGTAGCTCCAGGCCTTAAAGACAGGTGCATTTAGAAGACAGGATGGCAAACAAACCTTCCTGGAAGAAAGAACTGGGACCAACACCTGTGCCCGGTGCATGTGAGCAACCTCTCTGTCTTCTGGAGTTTTCAGGAAGGTAAGACGGGTGGGGCTCCATTGCTGTGACTCAGCACCTGCAGCAGGTCAGAAACTCAGCCTGGGATTTCCCAGTTTACCTCTTGTGGATCTTGGGGCTGTTCAGTCTGCATCAACAATCAGTTTGCTAGTGAGCACACCTAGGTTCAAAGAAGGAAAAGCAGAGTCCTGGAGGGCCAACTTCCAAAGGCTGAAGTGCCACAAAACCAAAGAAATGACCCCTCTTAGGGTCTGGCCATGGCTCAGATAGTCTCTTGTTGGAGTGGGTGGTGATTTCCTGGAGAGGGAGCGGGAGAATGGGGATCACTTCTCCAGACCCTCCAACATTTGCCCTAGGACTGGTCCAGTTACAGCCCCCAGATCATCTTCTGTATTGTTCCTACTTTTTCAGAAGCCAGTTCTTTGAAAAAAAAAAAAAGTTTTTTACATTTATTTTGTGTGTGTGTGTGTGTGTGTGTGTGTGTGTGTGTAAGCTACAGGAGATGCATGGAAGTCAGAAGACAACTTGCAGGAACTGGTTCTCTCAGGTTGTCAGATTTGGCAGCAAATGCCCTTATTCACTGAGCCATCTTGTCAGTCACAATGTCAGCTCTTTGAGTGTTGGTCAGATCCTACTGGACAGAAGTGGGGTCCTGGCACAGAGTAGCTATGACTGGCTTGAATATGTTCTGTGGTGATTGTTACAGTGAAGAGAGATCTCCAGTAGTCCCAAACCATGAAGCAATTCTTGCTTTGCAAACAAGTCTATCTGGGACCGCCCCCCATAAACCCCAACCATAAAGTTCTACAAACAAGACCTTCCAAGACCCTTATTGGGGGCAGGGGATGGAAGCCCAAATCCTCTACCCAATCCCCGTAACTCTCACTCTGTTTGTATATGCAAAACTACTTAAGCTTCCCTGATGTTTGGCCAGTGTGGCTACTGCAAACTCCTCCTGGTCAGTAGTCACCCCTCACTGACTAATAAAAGGTCATTGTGGATTGAATGAGGTTGGTTGGTTTTCTTTTCTACACGTGACTTTCAACTCTTTTTTTTAAAATATTTTATTTATTATTTTTATTTTATGTGTATGAGTGTATTGCCTGCATGTATGTGAGTGCACCCGTGTTGTGCAACGGTCACAGAGGTCGGAAGAGGGTATCGGATTCCCCTGGAACTGGAGTTAAGGATGTTTGTAGCAGCCATATGGGTGCTGGGAATCAAACCTGGGTCCTCTGCAAGAGCAGTCAGTGCTCTTAACTGCTGAGCCATCTCTCCAGCCTCAGACTTTCAACTCTTAATCCTAACATGTACCTGGGGGAGAGTTCTAACCCATGAGAGTGCTCTCTGCTTAAAATTCTTATTCCTAACAAGCAGGAGGGACAGTGAGAGGAGCCACCCTATCCAGCATTATGTTCAATAGTGTAAAATGAGGAATGCCACAGGGTAGGCTGAGTGCATACTGGTGTGGGATTGTCTCTTGAAGTCCTCGGAATGCTGCCCATTACTGTAGCTCCTGCATGGACAGGGGAAGAGGCAGCTTCAGGATTTCAATCTTTAAGGCCAGCAGATACACACACAACTTCCCTTAAGTGATTTTTTTAAAGGCATGGTCTCATTTTGTGGCCTACACTGGCCTGGAACTCAGTATGTAGCTCAGGCAAGCCTTGAACTCATATCAATCCTCCTGCCTCAGTCTCCTGAGTGTTGGGATTCCATGTGTGAGCCACCATACTCAGCTCTGTTTTTATTTTGTTATATGATGTGGCATGAAATTTTTGTCCTCTTTATTTCTGTAAGTCCTCTTTATTTCTGTAAGGGATTTCCCCAATATCCAATCTAGTTGGTGATTTCTTTTTCCCGTACGCTCTATGCTGTGATCTGGGTGTCATAGAGAATTCCCGGAAATTCAGCAGGGATAGCTGCTAGGACTGGCTGTGGGCAGGGTCAAGCTAGCATATGACTGTGAGTGTGTCTAAGGGACAGGCACTTACACAGGTAGCACATTAACTTCTTTCCTGTCCTCCCACCCCTTTATGGGAAAGAAGCAGGAGATAGATTTGGAGAGTCTGCTCAAGATCAGCCAGTAGCCAAGCTGGGCAGATGTTAGATCAGGTTCCTAACTCAGGGTTCATGGTTCGTTTTTAGAGCAGAGGAAGTGCTTGGGTGTGTAAGAAACTTTAAATAAGGGACGGGGGAGGGGTGCTGGAGAGATGGCTCAGCGGTTAAGAATACTGGTTGTTCTTGCAGAAGACCAGGTTTGAATCCCAGCACCCACATGGCAGCTAACAACTGTCTATAACTCCAGTTTCAGGGAATCCAATGGCCTCTTTTGTCCTCTGAGGGCATTGCACAACATGGGGGCACTTACCTAAAGGCAAGCAATACATTCATACACATAAAATAAAAAATAATAAATAAAATATTTAAATAGGGGCCAAAGAGATGGCTTAGCCGGTAAGAGCACTGGCTGTTCTTGCAGAAGACCTGGATTCAGTGCCCAGCACCCACGTGGTGGCTAACAACCATCTGTAACTTCAGTTTCAGGAGATCCAATGCCACCTTCTGGCATCTGCAGGCATTGTACAACACAGGTGCACTTACATATATGCAGACAATATACTCATGCACATAAAATTAATAATAATAATAATAAACTTTCAATATTAGGCTTTTCTTTCAAGCCCTGTAGAACTTGGTTTATAACAAGGAATTCTAGTAATTAATTAATTTATTTATTTATTTATTTATTTTGGTCTTTTTTGAGACAGAGTCTCTCTGTAGCTCCAGCTAGCCTGGAACTTGCTATGTAGACCAGGATGGCCTTGAACTCACAGAGATCTACCTGCTTCTGCCTCCTGAGTCCTGGGGCTTTTCTTTCAAGCCCTGTAGAACTTGGTTTATAACAAGGAATTCTAGTAATTAATTAATTAATTAATTTATTTATTTATTTTGGTCTTTTTTGAGACAGAGTCTCTCTGTAGCTCCAGCTAGCCTGGAACTTGCTATGTAGACCAGGATGGCCTTGAACTCACAGAGATCTACCTGCTTCTGCCTCCTGAGTCCTGGGATTAAAAGCATGTACCACCATGCTTGGCTGAGAACAGGAATTTTTTTTTTTTTTTTTTTTTTTTTTTTTTTTTTTTTTAAAAAAAAAATGTAGAGCAGGCTGGCTTTGAACTCACAAAGATCCACCTGCCTCTGTCTCCCAAGTGCTGGGATTAAAGGCGTGTGCCACCATGCCCAGCGAGAACAGGAATTTTAAACCATGGAACCACTCATATGCTCAAGGAAAAAAAGGACAGTCTCGGGGCTGGAAAGATGGCTCAGTGGTAAAGAACACTGCTCTCGCAGAGGACCCAGGTTTGATTCCCAGCATTCCACATGGTGGCTATGAACCGTCCTTAACTACAGTTCCAGGGGAATCAGAAGCCCTCTTCTGACCTCTGCAGCACTGCACGACACGAGTGCACTCACATGCATGTAGGCAATACACTCATACACATAAAAATAACATATTTTTAAAAAAAGGACAGTCTCAGGTTTTGGTGCCTGAAGATCCAACCACATGTGCTATGTCTAAGTGCTGCTCAGTTGCCACGTTAGAGGCATAGTATCTCTCAGCTGGAGGGTGGCTGGTCTGTATCCTGGTACCTTGACTCATGAGGCCTTTCTCAGCTCCTCCTGGCAGTGCATTCTAGAGAGGGGATGAACCTCACCTTGATCCTGACCCTTGGAGAACTCTCCAGTCAGGAGGAAAGGGTGGACATCATTCTGTTTCCTCCACAATGGCTCTGGTAGACTGCATGTTACTCAGGGCCATCCAACTGCTTCTGCTTGCTGAGGTCTTGTCCCGGGCACTAAGGGGCTCCTTACTGCATTCCTGGATTGAAGTAGGCAGCTTCATTTCTCATCCCTGGGCATGAAGGTGGGTTCTGAGCTTATATATACATTTAAACACATACATGACACAGACACAGACACATGTTATTGTAGCACTGGAGAAGGAACCCAGGCTTCTGGCACACTAAATTTCACCCTAGCTCCTATCATGTCTTTTAATTGCTTTTTAAAACATTTTATTTATTATTTTTATCTTATGTTTATGCCTGTTTGCCTGCACGTAGGCAAGTGCACCCATGTTGTGCAATGCCCGTGCAGGTCAGAAGAGGCTGTCGATCCCCTGGGACTGGAGTTACAGACAGTTGTTAGCTGCCATGTGAGTGCTGGGATTCAAACCCAGGTCTTCTGTAAGAACCACCAGTGTTCTTAACCACTGAGCCATCTCTCCAGCCCCTTAATTGCTTTTAAGAGCTCCTATTCTACTCTCCTCAGCAGCAGAAGTGCCTTCTGCGTATAAGCACTGCTACTTTAAAAAAAAATATTGTTGGGACTGGAAAGTTGGCTTAGCAGTTAGGACCACTGACTGTTTGATTCCTAGCACCCACATGGTGCTTGACAGTTGTCCATAACTCTAGCTCCAAGGGATCTGATGCCCTCTTCTGACCTCTGTGGGCATTGCATGACATGGGTGCACTTACACACATGCAGGCAATACACATACACATAAAATAAAAATAATATTTTAAAAATTATGGCTTGCTGTGTGGTGTGTGGTATGTGATGTGAGTGTGTGTGTGTGTGTGTGTGTGTTCAGGTGTGTTGAACACTGCTACCTTTTGCTGTGCCACAGCAAAAGCTCCAGATCACAGAAGTGAAAAGGCACAAGGAAATACTCTCGGAAATTCTGGAAAGATGATTTTTTTTTCTGCCTGCTTTTTTCTTTTTTTGGGGGGTGGGCCTTTTTGAGACAGGATCCCCCAGTAGCACCAGTTGGCCTGGAACTGGTAGATCAGGCTAGCCTTGAACTCACAGAGATCCTCCTGTCTCTGTGTCCTGAGTGCTGGGACTAAAGGCATGAGCCACCATGCCCAGCTTTGTTTGCTCTGTTTTGCATAGACAGCATGTCAAACAAAGGACAGGAAAGGGGGATTCTTTAGTTGTTACTGTGGGTTTTTTAAAAAATTGGGGGGCTGGAGAGATGATTCAGTGTTTAAGAGCACTGACTGCTTTTGCCAAATTTCCATGAGGTCCTGGGCTTGATTTCCAGCAATCACATGGCGGCTAACAACTTTCTGTAACCCCAGTACCAGGGGATCTGACACCCTCTTCTGACCTCCATGGGCATTACATGACATGGGTACACTTACATACAGACAGGCAATATACTCATACACGTAAAATAAAAATAGATAAAATATTAAAAATTTTAAAATTTGTCTTTGTTTTATGTGGATGAGTGTCTTGCCTGCATATATGTAAGTGTACTATATTCATGCAATGCCTACAGAGGCCAGAAGAGGACATGGGAGCCTCTGGAATTGGAATTACAGATAGTTAGCTGCTGCCATGTGGGTGCTGGGAACTGAATCTGGGTCTTCTGCAAGAGCAGCCAGTGCTCTTAACTGCTGAGCCATCTCTCCAGTCCCTCTGCTGTGTTTTGTTTTGTTTTTGTCTTTGATTTTTGACCTAGGGCTTCACTATGTGTGTCGCCCATGTTGGCTTTGAACTTGCAGAGACCCTCTGCCTCCCAAGTGCTGGGATTATAGATGCTATACCTTGCAGGAAAGGAATTCTTACTAGCTGGCTGTGACACACTTGCCATCAAAACGAGAGACATGGGAGGGGCAGATATGACACAGAGGTATAAATGGGAAGCAAAGGGGACAGTGGGCAGTTCCCCATCCCATGGGAACTGCCTTAGTCACTAACCTACAGTCAGGTGGTCCTTGCTCTGGAGCCTTGAGGTAGGAAGCATCTTTGGAGCCTTTGGGTGTCATGGGGCCTTTCTAGCCCTCTGAAGGTGTGACTTTGCTTGTTCAGGGTGTAAGAAACATTAAATATCAGTCTTTTCTGTCAAACACTGTAAAACTTTAGGACAAGGAATTGAAAATCCCCAGCCCCCACCCCTGCCCCAACACACTGTAAAACTCATTTTGTAAAAGTCCTGTTGTATTCCCAGAACCCAATGGCCTGGGGCAGCTGAGCCCTTTCCCTCTTGTCCAACCCTTTTCCTTTTTCATTTCCTTTGCACTAATTCTTTTAAAACTAGCCTACTGAAAAGACTGTGAAGTCAGACCTCATCCAATGGGGAAAAGACACAGTTCTCACTTTAATTTTTATCTATTTTTACAGTATGTGTTTTGTCTGCATGTATGTATGTGTACCATGTGCCTGCAATGTGGTGGAGGCCAGAAGAGGGCTTTGATCCTCTGGAACTGGAGTTACAGATAGTTGTTAGCTTCCTTTTGGATACTGAGAACCAAATCTGGGCCCTCTGCAAGAGCAGCCGGTGCTTTTAACCACTGAATCATTTCTCCAGCCCTGACACAATACTCCTGAATTAAGGATAAAAATCTAGCAAACTTCCTGGTTTGTTGAACTTGTTCCATCTGCATGATGCAACACACCCTTTTGCAAAAGTAAACTGCCTCCCAAGTTACTTTTGCTTTGTCCATGTGTTCTCTGTGCAGTCAGTACTGGTGGGGTCCTTGTTATTTTTAACAAGGGAAATCCTGTTCTGCTCAGGAGGAAAAAGGCACAGTTAGTTGTTGGCCATATGAAGAGAGCAAACAGTCTGGGTAGATGTTCACTTTGCCAGGGAGATGGGATAAGAACTCATTTGTATTCTTCTTCACAGAAAAGCTCCAAAGGTCATGGCAGACCAGCAATTTGTCCTGCCCTGGAGGAGCTACTTGCTTCCCCACAACTAGACTCACATACATAAGTATATAATTTAAACTACTGCAAAACCATCACAATGTGGTATTTTCTCTTTTGCCACTCTTTTTAGGCACAGTGCTGGAGAAAACTTAGGTTTCCTCAAAGCTCCTTAAAACATATATGCAAGCCAGGTGTGGTGGCACACACCTTTAATCCCAACACTCGGGAGGCAGAGGCAGGTGGATCTCTGTGAGTTCAAGGCCAGCCTGGTCCACAGAACAAAGGCCAGGGCTGCAGGACTGAGAAGGGGAGATAGAGGTGGGGCTTCAACTGGCTGGTTTAAGTAAAGCCCCCCAGTGAGGGCTCTGACCAAGACTGTTCAACACTGTGTTCACAGACAGTCAAGGATGTGGCAGCCTTAGATCCACTGCCTACCTGCAGTCTGCCCACATACTTGATCTCCATAGGTCAGACTGAAAGCAGTTTGATGAAGGCTGGAAACATTCCATTACTAGGGCTAGAAGTGGGCTCAGTCAAAGCATGAAGCGGTCATGCAGCTAGTGGCTGGCCCTGGTCATATTTTTAAAAAGTTATTTCATTCTGGGGGCTGAAGAGATGGCTCAGCAGTTAAGAGCACTGGCTATTCTTGCAGAGGACCTGAGTTCGATCCCTAGCATCCACATGGCAGGTAACAATAGTCTGTAACTCCCGTTCTAGGGGATCTAATGCCTTCTTCTGACCTCCATGGGCATTGCACGACACAGGTGCACTTACATACATGCAGGCAATACACTCAAACACACAAAATAAAAATAATAAATAACATATTAAAAAGTTATTTCATTCTTCAAGAGCACTTTAAAAACTTTTTTTCATTTATTTTTATGTGTATGAGTGTCTTGCCTGCATGTATGTAAGTGTACCTGTGCATGCAAACCCATGGAGGCCAGAAAAGGACTTCAGATTCCCTGGAACTGGAGTTATAGATGGTTATGGGTGCTGGGAACCAAACCTGGGTCTGAGTCATCTCTCTAACCCTCTTGAGAGCATTTTTTAAAGGCTGGAATGGTGGCACATGCTTATAATCCCAGCACTTGTAAGGTGGAAGCAGGAAGATCAGGAATTTGAAGTCTACATGAAACTCTGGGCTACATGAAACCCTGTCTCAAAAATAAAAATCCTGGGGCTGGAGAGATGGCTTGGCAGTTAAGAGAACTGGTTGTGCTTGCAGAGGACCTGAGTTAAATTCCCAGCACCCATATGGGGGCTAACAACCATTTGTAACTCCAGTTCTAGGGGATCCAATGCCCTCTTCTGACTTCCTTGGACTCTGCATGACATGGGTGCACTTATATACATGCAGGCAATACACTCATACACACAAAAATAAAATATTAAAAGAAAATCCTTGCACTAGAGAGATGGCTCAGAGATTAAGAACACTTGCTGCTCTGCCAGAGGACCTGGGTTTGGTTTCCAGTCCCGACATAGTGGTTCACAACTGTCTGTCACTCCAGTTCCAGAGGATCTGACACCCTCTTCTGGTTTCCGTGGGCACCAGGCATGCATGTGGTATACATATATACGTGCATGCAAACACTCACACACACAAAAAATATCTTTAAAAAAAAAGTTAAATGTGATACAGCTGAGGGAGTTGCTGGCCAAGGAGAAAGATGTGGTCTTCTGACTGAGGAGCCAAGTGAAGGCTGGCTGTGGGTGACTATGAGGGCTGGGACACGTCCATACCCCCATCGCCTGCTTGCTACTCCATCACTACTTCAGCTTGACTCAGCATCCTCATCCCAACACTTCCTCACATCCAAGTGGATGACCCCTTATCCTTAACAACAATCTGGAGGATGGAGATAGTGGCATATCCACTGGGGTCGCTGCTGGGAAAGCAGTGTGACAGAGCTGGCTTCAGTTCCGGGGTCTGGGGGAATGGTTGTTGCTAGTGGTGGCCATGCTCTGGAAACACCGCCTATCTATAATGACCTGCATTTAAAAGTCCATGAGAGCAAACAGGATTTGGCCCAGTATTTAAAATGATTAAAATACACATAATTCTGTTGGCTCACCAGATAGATAGGAGCTGACCTTGGGCTGTAGGAACACCTACTTGCCCCTAAGTTCTTACTGGGGCTGATACCACTATGAGAGATCAATGCAACTATATAGACTAGATTCAAATTCTCTGAGGCACTGTCCTCCCATGGATCCCCTGTGTAGTCACAGGAGTACTTTTGTGTGTATGCATTTGCACAGGACATGCTCGCCAGAAGCAGATGTCAGTGGCTTCCACTAGTGTCTTCCATCTTATATTTTAAGACAGGGTCTCTAACGGAACCTGACAGATTGGCTAGGCTGGCTGCTCAGTGAACTCTGGGATTTGTCTGCCTTTGACCCTCCAGTGCTAGGGTCACAGACATACGCTGACATCACCCAGTTTTAAGTGGGTCCTGGGAATCTGAACTCAGGTCTTTGTGCCTTCGTTGCAGGCACTTTACCGACACCCATCTCCCCAGCCCTGCAGATTCAACTCTCTTTCAAAGGTATCCTTTTCTTTGATCACAAATAAAAGCTTGGGGACAGTTTTCTGAGTGCATGGAATATAGCAGACTGGAAGCATACAAATCAGGCTTGGAATGTGCAAACTTTGTTGACTTTTGTGCCTGGGGCAGCTCTGATTGCTATGAAATTTCAGAGCTGGGGAAGGGGTCTCAGGAGAGCTTGGCCGGTGGGAGCCTGGAAGGTGGAGGGGAGGCCTTCATTACCCTTCTGATAGTCTGGCTAGTCTGCTTCTTAGCTTCCTTTGGGTCTAAGCCACTGTAGTTGATGATGTAAGCCAGGGGTGATCAGATCAGTTAGTTTCTATTCCTGTTGAACATACAATGAAGACCAGGTGTACCCAGCAAATCTTTCCCATACTTTTTTTTGTGGGGGTCTTTTTGAGACAGGGCCTCCCTGTAGCCCCACCTGTCCTGGAACTCACTATGTAGACCAGGCTGGCCTTGAACTCACAGAGATCTGCCTGCCTCTGCCTCCCAAGTGCTGGGATTAAAGGCATGCACCACCACTCCTGGCTCTTTATACTGACTGGACTTATTTGAGGGCATTCCTGTCTACTAGCTTTTTTGTGGGTTTTAAGACAGGGTCAGTGTGCTCTGGCTGACCTGGAACTCACAAAGATCTGCCTGCCTCTGTCTCCTGGGTGTTGGAATTAAAGGCATGTGCCACCGTGCCTGGCTAGCTTTCCTTCTTGAACCTTAAATGAGCAATATTGGCCCAAAGTTTTATCCCCATATAAACATGCAGAGACTTTCCAAATTAATTCTCTACCTTTTCTTTGTTCAAGGAAGGCACCATTTTGGAAACTATGCTCTCCTGTCTGTAAGCAATAAAAACCTTTTTTTGCTCTCTTCTGAGCTGACTTTACCTTTTGGCTTTGAATCACCAGGATGTGAAACCACTGTGTTCAGTCACTAATTGCAACCTAGGTGGGACTTTGCCTTTGTCTATTTTTTTTTTTTTTTTTTTTTTTTGTCTTTTTGAGACAGGGTCTCTCTATAGCCCCAGCTGTCCTGGAACTCACTATGTAGACCAGGCTGGCCTCGAACTCACAAAGATCTGCCTGCCTCTGCCTCCCAAGTGCTGGGATTAAAGATATGAGCCACCACGCCCAGCTGCCTTTGTCTATTTTTAAAAAATTATTATAGTGTATGTGTGATATGTGTGTGAGTGTAAGTGCATACATGCCATAGAGAGCATGTGGAAGTCAGAGGACAACTTTTAGGAGTAGGTTCTGTTCTTCCACTGTGGGGTCTGAGGATTGAACTTGTCAGGCTTATACAGCAAGTGCTGAGGCTGGGCCATCTCATTGTCCTGGCTACTGTTTTTTACCTTTGGGGAAGCAAGGCAGTGAATGAAAAGAGGCCTGTCTCAGGATGGCCCTCCTACATTGCTGAAGACATGTCTAAACCACTAAAGGGAATTTGATGGGACACCGACTCACTGGTCCTGCATGACCACTGTGGTCCTGGGGAAACTAAGCATCAACTCTGAATGTCTGTTTGGAAGTTTTTCCAGACTAGTGAGTGGAGCTGGACTCCTGAGTCAGCTGATTTTGACAATGGATTGGAGAAGGATCAGTAGTTTAGGGAGGTGTGCAAAGGGTCAGTCACAAGTTTGAGATTTCATCTTGACCCTGAAGACTGGGAATTTTGGGAGACACCTCTGTCTTGGCTGATGCCTAAGGTCTGGGAGAGTCATGGAGTCTCAGCTTTGGTTGGTGGTTAGTCAGGGATGCCTGGCTATAGTCAGCCTCCGACTTAGCTGTTGGCAAGTTAAAGTCAGTGATGGCTCAGTCTTGCCGATGTGTGCACATGATTTCTATTTGTTTCTTTGTTCTTTTTACTTTTTGTTTGAGACAGGATATCCCTAGAGTCCCAACTGGTCTGGAATTTGCTATGTAAACCAGGCTAGCCTTGATCTCACAGAGATCCACCTGCTTCTGTCTCTGCCTCTGAGTGTTGGGACTAAAGACGTGCACCATCATGCCTGACTTTTGAGACAGGGTCTCATGTAGCCAAGGCTGGCCTCAAGTTTTTTATGTACCAGTGATGACCTTGCATTTCTGATCGTCCTGCTTCTACCTTCTGAGTATTGAGATTAAAGGTGTGTGCCACCATGCTGGCTTTATTTTTATTATTTTAAATTTTGTGTGTCTGTGTGTGGGTATGTGCATGTGAATGCAGATGCCTGTGGAAGGCAGAGGCATCAGATCCCCCGGAGCTGGAGTTATAGGTAATTGTGAGCCACCTGATGTGGGTGCTGGAACTGAATGTGGTCTTCTGCAAGAGCAGAGGTCACATTTTTAACTGCTGAGCCATCTCTCCAGCTCCATTATTTTTTTTATTTTCTTGTCTTTTTGAGACAGGGTCTCCCTGTAGCCCCAAGTAGACCAGGCTGGCCTTGAACTCACAGAGATCCACCTGCCTCTGCCTCCCGAGTTCTGGGATTAAAGGTGTGCACCACCATGCCTGGCTAAGCTCCATTATTTTTTTAAAAAATATTTTATTTATTATTTTTATTTTATGTGTATGAGTGTATTGCCTGCATGTATGTGAGTGCACCCATGTCATGGGATGCCACAGAGGTCAGAAGAGGACTTCGGAGTCCTCTGGAACCAGAGTTAAGGACAGTTCGTAGCTGCCATGTGGGTGCTGGGAATTGAACCTGGGTCCTCCGCAAGAGCAGTCAGTGCTCTTAACCACCGAGCCATCTCTCCAGCCCGTAAGCTCCATTATTTTTAACTACTTGTGTTTGTATGTGTGTAAGTGGACATGAGTAGAGGTGCCCAAGGAGACTAGGTGTCCAATTCCCTGGATGCTCTGGACTTCTAGGTGGTTGTAAGCTGTCTGACATGAGTGCTGGGACTGAACCTGGATCTTTTGCAAGGACAGTATGTGCTCTTAAGCACTGAGCCATCTCTTGAGCCAGGTTTTAGTATTTTAAGTGTAGATCTATGTAAGAATTGTGGAACTTGTTCTTGACCAACAACTTCTTTTCCTTTTATCTCTCCCATTTCCTTTCTCCATCTCTCTTTTGACCACCAACTAGCTAGTAAGGCAAGAAGGTGTCCATACCAGAGGAGAACCTGCTGGTTGTCTCTTCCATTATTGGGAGATGTTTGGCCACTCACCAAAGATTAGGAAACAGATAGTCTTTATAACATGGTCACAATAAAGTCTGGAAGACCAGAGAGAGCTTGTCTGAAAATAGGTCACTAAATTATAAATACCACCTTACAATTAAATATATATAATATATATTACATATAATTTTATGTGAATGAATGTATTGCCTGCATGTGTATAAGTGCACCTATGTTCTGTGATGCCTGTAGGGGTCAGAAGACAAAGTTGGATCCCCTGGAACTGGAGTTATGGATGGTTGTTAGCTGCCATGTGGGTGCCAGGAATTGAACCTGGGGTCCTCTGCAAGAGCAGCTGGTGCTCTTAACCACTGAGCCATCTCTCTGGCCCCATAATTAAATATATTTTGTAAGAGGAAGGAAAAATGAGATGAAAGTCCCTATGTGGTGTGTTTTAGGATCTTATATCAGAAGGAAACTTCTAAAAGAAATGTAAATAAAAAAGGACGAAGGTCAAACCTTTCATCCAAGAAGGAAATACATTCCTGGTGTTTGGAAGTCCGGCAGAGGGTAGTGACTTGCTCCTCTCTCCTGGGTCAGGAGAGAGGTGGCCCCCACTGCTCCTTGGGCTCCTGCTGAGGAAAGATGAGCTCTCCTACTCACTCTGCAGTGTCTAAGCCTCCTTGCCTATAGGCCCCCCTCCAGACCTTTTGTACCTAGACTATCCCCTAAATCTACATATCCCCTATCTCTCTGACTGTACTACTCAACATAGGATCAACTATGAGCCAGGAGAGGGAATTTTTCCTCTCCAGAAAATTCCAAACGGAGGGAAGCCAAGTTTACAAGCATAAACCTACCTCTGACTTGTACAACTGAAGGCACAGACCCAAGGTCTGAGGGTTGACCCACTCAGGAGGACTTCTACCCTTATATCGGTATCTTTACCACACAGAAGCTTACCTAGGCAGATATCCAAACTCCCCTTCCCACTCTCCTGATAGGAGAAGAGTCAGCTGTATTGGCAGAGGCTAGGAAAGGTGGTTTCTTGGAAGGAACCTGTTTTTCAAGGCAGCCTCATAGCATTAGTCTCTGGCTGCCTTCCTAAAACTACCACCATTTCCTGCTATGGGGGCTGCTTTGAACTGTGAACTTTGGCCAAGTTCTTCCTGTTTTAAGCTCTGACCATAAGGATGGCTCTAGGGAGAAAAGGTGGCTGGGCCCAGGTGACCCCTCAGTTCCATTTTGCTTTCCAAAGGACAAAGATCATGAACTTTCTTTCTTTTTGAAATTTTTATTTACTATTATTTTGTGTATGAGATTTTTCCCTGCATGTATGTAAGTGTACCTATGTCATGCAATGCCTGTGGAAGTCAGAAGAAGGTGTTGGATTCCCTTGGAACTGGAGTTACAGATGGCTGTTAGCTGCCATGTGGGTGCTGGGGATCAAACCTGGGTCCTCTGCAAGAGCAGCCAGTGCTTTTAACCACTGAGCTATCTCTCCAGCTCATGACCTTTCTTCTCAGAAGTCTAGGGCTACAATCTGTCCTGGCCTGAGCTAGTTTTTCTACTTTGTCCTCTTTTTTTTAATTAATTTATTTTTTTCTTCACCTTACATCACACAGGGGTCCTGGACAGCAGCCTTCTCTCTGGAATAGCTGGTAAACTGCCCTAAGGGTTTGGCTCTGGCTTCCTTGGCAGAACTCAGTGCTCTTATCAAATAGGGCTGCCACAGACAGTTTCTTAAGAGCTAGCTGCTGATGTCTGAGTCAGGAAAACATGGAGGACTCAAAAATCACAAACGGAACAATGCGCTACATTCTTTGAACAACCCTGACACACATAAGCTAGCCAAATGGCTTGTGTATACATCACCTACCCAAATGACAGGTGATCTAGAAATGTTCTGGCTCAATGAATGCCAAGCACAGTAAAATGACTTCACAAATTTTTCTTTTAAAAACTTTTATTGCGCATAAAACAGACCATTCTCCTTTGTAGGTCAATGTTACCACCTTTCAAAAAAATCTTGTGTGTATGTGTGTGTGTGTGTGTGTGTGTGTGTGTGTGTGTGTGGTGCTGGGGATTGAACCTAGGGCCTCATGCATGCTAAGCACACATTCTAAAATTGAGCTATATTCCCAGTCCCTGACATTTGTTCCCCACCCCCAACTCTTTTTCTCTCCTGTCCCAGTGAAAACTGTCTTATCTTTTGAAGTCTATGGTTGCTGGTCAAAATCAGCTTGAGGATGGCTGTTTGGGGCAAAGACCCAAAGATGCCAAGTGAGAAGACTTAGAATCCCACATGGACCTCCTGGCCAGACTCATACCTAATTGGGAGCAGGAGGCTGTCTTCTGCTTGCCCTCAAGGGATATAGAGGATCCCCATGTATTTGGGCTTACTTAAATGAACTCTAGCATCTTATATGTATATAAAGTGTAAATATATCCTTCTTCCCTGCCTTCAAGTGAAGACATAATTTGGGGGAAGAGCATTTGACTAGAGCTGCATGCATTTCCAGAAGTGGAAAACATTTCATGTAGCAAGTCCCCAGATTACTAAAATCAACAGCAAACTAGTGGTTACAAATTGGGAGCGTTAAAAAAGTGCTCTATGAGAACCTGAAGTCCTCACACTGTCACAGGTGGAGAGCTGGGGGTTGTCTCCCAGGCTGGTGGATTTCTGAGGTCCTTCTGCAAAGTCTTCTGCCACCTCTCTAGTGACTGCAGGAAGCATCGTGTGCTTTGGAAAGATGCAGCAATGTCACGGCTGACCAAGACAGAGGCGGAAGGGAACATCTGGTGTTTCTGCTCTGTGAGGCCACTTGAAGCACAGCACTGCCCCTGCATCCTTCATGAGTCACTCTGGAAAGAGTTTCCTTGTTCTGAGTTAGCAGGGGTGACAGGGCTGAGCTGCACAGGATTGCCGGTGGCACTTCAGAGGACAGGGGTGGGGAGAAGGCCACTCGGGCAATCAACATCCTGTCCCAAGTCCAGTCTGATTGGCAGACTGTGGCTGAAAATGGAATCCAGAACACCTTCACCCTCCTCTCTCTCCTTCAGACAAAGGCTAAAAGTAGCGATATTGCCACGTCAGAAACAAAGAAGTGAGGACATTAGCGCTGTAGTGGTTGCTAGCAGCACACCTGGATTTCCATAGGAGAGATGGCAGCTTTTGCACGGAGTGAAGACCCAAGACAGGCTGTTTGCTCCTCTGGAGTTAGGGTGAATGTTCAAGTCAAGTTGAGGCACAGTGTGGTTCCCATGGGAAGTCCAGAGTCAGTGTGGGTCCTTGGCTGTGCTGCTTTCAGGAGCCTTGAAAAGCTGCCAGAGACGGCTTATTCTCTGCACGGGCCCCTTCCACCAGGCCTGGCTGGCATGCCCCTTCTGGATTGGTCTGGCACTGATGGACTGGTCCCTCTGCTGCTTCTTTTGATAGAGAAGCACACTGGCCCCCACTGCTGGGCTTCTGGCTGAACCATGAGAAATGAACAGCTTGGCTATGGAGCTGGTTACATGGTGCTAAGTGTCCCTTGCTGAGCAAGGAACTTGTAGTACAGGCAGCGAAGACTGGAGTTGCCGGTGTGTTGGGGAAGAGACCAGCATATGCATTCCTGTCTGGCTGGACAGAGGCACTCTCACCTGCCAGCTTGATGACAAAGTCACATCCCAACTGGTCCCAGTCCCCTGAAGAGGGCCTATCCTCAACCTATTTGAGGAGGTAAAACCTTGGCAGCAAAACTGAGGAGTTCTACAGAGTCAAGATCCCAACAGGGAGAGACCAGAGCGGCCTGTCTGCCTCCTGGCCTCCTACGATGCTGATATGCATTCTACCAAGAGACAGTTCTGCTCTAAGTCCAGTGATCAGCAGGAACAGGGTGCTAGGTGGAGGAGGGACAGAAAAGCTTCGAGAAGGGCCCACAGGGCCTTGAGGGGCTCCCTGGTGCCGACCTAAGTCAGTAATACTATGAAGAAGGCTAATAAATAGATGCATGTAACAAGTATCAGGTCAATTTTGCATCAGGCTGCGTGGGATATACAAAGACCTCTCAGTCACTCCTCCATGCAGGTGACAGGTGATCAGTGTCTCTAGTAAAGATATAAAAACGAAGTTGCTTATTTTCAAGTATTAAAAAAATAAGTTAATCGACAAAAAGGGTCCGAAGTGGCTGAGTGTCTGGCCAGGTTGTCAGTTTCATTTCAATGTGCAAACACAGGAAACCGCCAAGGGGGTCATCTCCTGTACTGATGTGGCTGCTGACCAGGGATGACGTCTGTCTCCTGTACTGATGTGGCTGCTGACCAGGGATGACGTCTGTCTCCTGTACTGATGTGGCTGCTGACCAGGGATGACGTCTGTCTGTCAACAGGGGAGCTTGACATGTAGGGCCTCCCTGAGCCCTCCCAAAGTCATTACTTTCCAGTGTCAACATGGTTGTGAACTAAAAGCAAAATGCAGCAATCCATGGACCCCAGGCCACCACCAGTGAGTGGCCTGAGGCATTTGGCCACTGGGGAATCCAGTGTGTTGTAGGGCAGGGGACAGAACCCTCCTGTGTCCTCCTAACTTGCATAATGATTCAGAGCCTGCCTACTGCTTAGCTTCCCTGGATGCTAGGGTGGGCATCCACCACCATTACGGGTATGGCCTCCTCCTGGGTCTCTATCCGCAGCCCACTTCTGCAGATGCCTCTTTCTTTGGCGGTGCTTCAGGGAGCATGAAAACGATGGCTTTTCTGCTCTGCAGGTGCTCTGTGGTGGTGGTGGCTCTCAAGAGAAGAAGCCACTTCCCTCTCTTACCAGTGGAAGGAAGGAAGGAAGGGGTGCCAGGCAGCAAGCTCTCAGGGACCTGCAGGGGTTTTCCCCAGGGCACACATCAAACACACCCATCTCCTCCCTCCCGAGTGGGAAGTTCAGGTGGTCTCTCCCAGGAGGTGGAGTCACCTCAGACCATCACCCTCACCTGGTGTTTCCCCACAGCACATGCGTCAGTGTGCAACCTCCCAGGGACTCCAGGCGTCTTTGCATCCTGGATCCAGTGATTTGGGAGAACGCAGCCCGGTCAGGTGGGTGCAAATCTACCAATTGCAAGGGTAGCCAGGCTCAGGACCAGTCCAGGCTGAAGCCCTTGCACAGCATGGCAGCCTCCAGGTCCTTGTCCTCCTCTTTCTCCCGGAGTCGTTGCTCTTCCAGCAGAGCCACCAGGGAATCTCTCTGCTCCACCACATCCAGCATCTCGTTTAGTATCTTTTTCTCCTCTGACAGCTCCTCCTCAGTCTTCAGGTTATCTGCCAAGTGGCTGAAGGCATCAGGTGTGGCCTGGGGACAGTGGCCCACTTTATCTTCCCACCCCCTCACCTCTGTTTACCTTCCACAGCCATGCGTTCTCGAAGCTCCTGCTGCAGCCGGCTCTGCCGATCTTCCAGCTCCAGCTCCCGGGCACTGAGACAGAGAGAGAGAGAGCGACAGTGACTAGGGGACCCAGCCCTCTCACCCCATCAAATCAGGGCAATTGTGTGTGCCTTCTGGGATGTGTCAGGCACTGACAGCCCCTGTAGCTGGCTCTTAAAACCTCGGTCTACTCACAAAATCATTAGCTCCGACTCGTAGCGCACCATGGCGTTTTTCTCCTGTACCAGCTTGAACCACTCCTGCATCAGTTTGGGGTCATCCTTTTTGCCCATGCCTGTGAGAGAGATCGAGGGTCAGGCGAGGGGATGGTCTCTCTCTGACTGCCCAGCCCAGAGGGATTGTCACACTGGGGCAAATGTGCAAAGAGCCAAGCAAGATGCTGCCGGAACAGTCCCAAGCCAGGTCCAACGTTTGCCTACCGCCTTGGGGGGCAGAGGACAACAGGCCACTGCACCGTACCTACCCTGGGGTCTAACAGAGCCATACATTCCACCAGTCCTTCCTTGTCCTGTGATGACTGTTCTTAATACCTTAATACTTCTGCTTAGTGGCTTGTGTGTGTCTTAAATGGCTTTCTTTCCCTTTTTAATCCTGTCATTCATTTGTTCTCTGTTACCTGCTATGTGCTAGGCCTCCTTGGAGGAAAACAGTCTAATAAACGGAACAAGTGTAAATTTACAAACTATACCTTGCTTTAAAGGTAGGGTAGCACAGGCTGGCCTTGAACTCCTAATCCTCCTGCCTCCATCTACCACATGCTGAGATTATTCATATGTGCCCCCATGCCCAGCTCTACACCTTGCTTTTAAGTGACTTTCTTTCCTGGGTAGCTGTCTCTTTCAGGAGCCCCTAACTGATACCTCATCACTGCTGCCTATTCTGACCAGGAAGACACCATTTCTTTGTTTTCTTATGTACTTGCCTAGCCTTGTATGTGTCAGGCAAGCACTCTACCACTGAGCTACATCCCCAGCCCAAAGACACCATTTCTTTTTAAAAAATTTATTTATTTAATTTTTTTATGTGTAAGAGCATTTTACCTGCATGTATGTAAGTGCACCAGGTCATGCAGTGCCCACAGAGGTCAGAAGAGGGCATTGGATCCCCTAGAACTGGAATTATGGATGGCTGTTAGCAGCCACGTGGGTGTTGGGAATGGAACCCGGGTCAGTGCTCTTAATTGCTGAGCCATCTCTCAAACCCCAGGACATCATTTCATGTGCAGCCTGGCAACAAATACTCCAGCCAAGCCTGCATGGTAGACAGAACATCAGGCTGTTTGCCAGCTTTTCCCAGCAGACCCTGGGGCTGAGGAAGGCCCCTGCTCTTGGGCCACCTGCTGACTTGGCCTGCCCTGAACTAACACATGACTGGCACTGAGTCTCCATCAGGAGTGGCAGCAAAAGAATGGCAGAAGGACTTTTTTTTTTTTTTTTTGAGAAGGATGTTTTAAGGAATCAAACCACCCAGGAAGGAACAAACTCCATTACTTGGAGCACAAAGATGCTCATGGCCAGTGTAGCTTGGTCTTGGAAGAACACTAAATCAGTGGCTCCTTAATACTTTTGGATTAGAGTTTTGAGAATCTCAAGAAAAATGCTTATGTGGACATAAAATTTTATTTATTGTGTGCTGGGGATGGAACAAAGGGTCTCATACATGCCAGGAAAATGCCCTGACACGGAGCTACCCCTAGCCCAACATCAAATAATTTTATACAGAACTCAGGGTATTCATGGGCTTCCTGAAGTCCATCCATGGGCCTCATATTAAGAAGTGTTGGACTAGAGAGCTCTCAAAGGCCCCTCCACTTTCTGAGTAACCTGCCTGGAAGATCGAACCTAGAAGTGTCCTAGCCCAGCAGTGTGGAAGACATCCTCAAGTGGGTCCCTTTCCCATGTCAATACCCCACTTGCTTTTTCCCACTTCCTTGACTTTCTCACACTTAGGTAAAAGGCCAACCTCAGTCACCATATGCTGGACGCATGTCAGGCCTAAGTTTAAGTCTTTAGCCAGTGGCCATGCTCTGGAGGCAGAAATGACTCATATTCACACAAGAAAGGTTAGTGTCTGCACCGTCCCCAGCACACATGCACCCTTGCTCTTGAGGTGGGGGTACTGGCCCTGAGTTCTACTGTCAAGGATGGGTACCCCCATACCGGCCTGTCGAGCCTGCCTACAGGTCTGGGGGCGCAAGCTCTCCTCACCCAATCCAATAGACTTGGGTCTTTGGCTTTAAAGCAGCCTATAGCCCAGTTCCACGCATTCCTTCTGGAGCGTCTCTGCACAGTGTGCCCACGTGGCCATGGAGATGGAGCCCCGAGGCATGCAAGCTGTCCAGTGCAGTAAGCAGTGAGTGCACCACCAAGTCTGTCCCTCCTTCCCACTTCCCAGGGTGTAAAGAGCCAGAATTCCACCAGAGGTTGGAGGGGAGCATCGGGATACCGCTCATGAGCCATGGTGGAGGTTGGTCATAGATGATGAGCAAGGGGATGTGGTAGGGTGGGTGAAGGTCACATATGAGAGCCATGGAGAGCAGAGTAAGAGGTTAGCAGGGGTTAGTCATGGCCAAACTCCCCTTCCCCTGCCCACATGCCTTATCAATGACAACCTTATCACCACAACAGACTCCAAATCAGACAAACTTAAAACAAAACAAGACACACTCAGCAAGACATGAGGTAGAGAAGTTTGTTTTTAGTGGTTGCTCTGGAACAAAACAAAACAAAACAAAACTTGGGGGCATTTGTATAGACCAGTCTTTGTAAGGACAGTATTCCTTGACTCCATCAATACAAATTGCTGGCACAGTGGGAGGTTCCTCCCCTGTGTTCCTGGCCCTCTATATGGTGGCCTGGAGCATGTAGGCCCCCAAGCACCAATGGTGGGCAGGACTGTAAGGAATTCTGCAATCTGCAGACGCTGGAGTCCACAGGCTCTTTGGCGTCCCTTTGTTCCCGTCCTCCCTTAGATAGTCAAAGGGATACTGTGCCTTGTAAGAAACTTCCACATACTCATGACATTCTGAAGTAGAGCTATCAAAAATCAGAGAGAGAGGAGCAATTGCTGGGCCTTCGCTCCGTGTTGGACTACTGTGGCTACGGCCCCTCCGAGGCATGGGGGGATGAGTGGGTGAGGTTACGTTACCTTCCTGGACACAGCAAGGGCAGAAGGAGAGAGGTCTACGCCGTGGAGTCCCGCCACTGGGCTCAACTTCAAAAAGGACCAAACAAGGAAGAGGAGGAGGAAGAGGAAACAGAGAAAGACAAAAAAAAAAAAAAAAAAAAAAAAGAAAAAGAGAAGACGAGAAAAAAAAAAAAAAAAAAAAAAAAAAAAAAAAAAAAAAAAAAAAAAGGGAAGAGGAAAAAGAGAGAGGAATTTGGAGGTGGAGAGGGACAGGGGGAGGTGAAATAAAAACAAGCAAAGGACAAAAAACCAGAAAAAGTGAGAAAGGAAATACAGGAAAAAAGAAAAGAAAAAAAGAAACACAAGAATGGAGAAGCAAACAGGGGACACAAAGTCTACAAATGAATCAAGTCCTTTTTTCAGCACAGAAATTGAACAAGAGCAGGCCCAGGCTCTGGGCGGCAGTGTCTGATGAGAGCATGTGGCGACACTGGACTATTACCATGTGGTAGGTAGCCTTTGAGGTCTTGGGCTCCTTCCTGAAAAGTGCCAAAAGGCCTCAGAGTAGTCTGTCTACCTCTGAGGAACAGGCTCTAAATATGTAGCCAACATTGCTTCTAGGAGTGCGGGTGGTTACCTGGGGTCATCAACAAAACCCAGTAAAATGTTCTAAGACATCATCATTGACACATGTGCATGAGGTGATCCTAGCTTCCAGAATTCTAAGAGGCAAGGGAGTCTGCCACTCCTGACTACCACGTCTGTAGAAAGGAACTCTGAGACTGTGCAGGCAGTATCCTAACCTTGTCACAGTCCTGTAGGGCTCTGACAGCTGCAACGCTTTGTGTTCTGAGTCAGGACAATTCAGGGCAACTGTGTACACACAGAGGTGACCTCTACCAACCTGTAGCACTAATCCTCCCATGGGCCACAGAGAGCCAACCATCCCCTTTTCTTATGGTTCTTTCTTTTTGTCAAGGCATCCAATGCCACAGCTGAGGGACGATGTCACACTGTGGACTGTAAGACCCAAAGGGGGCGAGCTGACAGGACATGTCAACAACTCACAGTAACAATGCTGGTAAGAGTAGTGACGGGCAGCTGAGAGGAGACAGCGTACAGAGATATCTACAGACCCTGGGGCTTGAAGGCCACTCAAGGAAGAGGGAGAGGAGCTGAGCAAGGGACCATCACAGAACCATAGGAGCACACACAGGAGACAGGAAGCCCCAGGAAGGTTAAGACCTTGGAGCCATTGGGGAAGAAGGACTAGGAGGTAGCTCATGATGGAAATACTGCTCAGGTCAACAGGAGGGCCGAGGAGTCACACTACTGTCAGGTAGGCCATTCTACACTGCAGTGGAATAAATGCAGGATATGATAGCCTTTTACTGTCCTACCCAACACTTTGCACGGAGCAAACCTGATACTGGTACAACCACGACCAAAGCCACAGAGTGTGTGAAGTCCTGATTTATCCATTGTTCTCAACAGGCACAGTTATGAGCAGCACACCTAGGAACAGGGAAGAGGGCTTCTTCCCCAAAACCTGCTCTGCAATATAGCTGACCTACTCAGTCTTTGTGGCTTCAAAGTATAGAGTCTGTATGGGGCTCAGATACCTGGACAAATCCCATAAATACCATGGTAACTATCTCTGCTTCATTCTGGGACTGTAATGGCATGTGAGTAGGCAGTGCGTGGTGTGGCTAGAGCAGCAGCCGTATGCCTTAAAGGCAAGCAATAATGACACAATATATTTTAGTTATTACTTTTATTTTATTGTATATGAGTGTTTTGCCTGCATGTATCTAAGTGCACAGCGTCATGCAATGCCCATGGAGATCAGAAGGGCATCAGAATTACTGGAACTGGAGTTGCAGATGGTTTTTAGCTGCTATGTAGGTGCTGGGAATCACACCCGAGTCCTCTGCAGGAGCAGAAAGTGCTCTTAACCACTGAGTCATCTCTCCAGCCCCAGCTTTTTAAATTTAAATCTCATTCCTTGTACAACCTTTCCAGTATAGAACACAATTTAAGATAACAGAATAAATGTGGTGCATACCTTTAATCTCAGCACTTGGGAGGCAGAGGCAGGTGGACCTCTGTGAGTTCAAAGCTAGCCTGGTCTACATAGTGAGTTCCAGCCTGGCTGGGGCTACAGGGAGACTCTGTCTCAAAAAGACCAAAAAACCCCAAACAAACAACAAACAAAAACCCCAAAATATTGAGAGCAGAGGTTAAGAAATGAAGTTGGAAAAAAAAAAAAGGGGGAATCACTGGGTAAAGCAAATTGTGCTGAATAGCTTTAGTGTCAAGTTGACACAACTGGGTACAGGGAGCCTCAAATGGGGAATTTCCTCTATTGGATTGGCTTGTGGCCATGTCTGTGGGGTAATTTCTTGATTTTTGAGTGATGTGGGCAGTGCCACACCTGGACAGGTTGTTCTGTATTGTATAAGAAAGCAGGCTGACCCCTATGACGAGGAGAATACAGGCCCCAGTGGGAAGTCACTGCAATTGCTTTGTTAGATGGAAATGATGCACCTGCTAAAGTACTGACCAAGCATTTGTGTTTACACCATAGGTTAAGTTATCATAGCAGCCACCGATTAGATGTTCTTGCTTCTTGTTGTGGGTGTTTTTATAGAAGATGTAATCCCACTGAAACCGGCCAACAGCCCATGGAAAACAGATGATGCAGAGACCTGAAAGTTCAGTGCCTTGCAGCAACTGGAGGAAGATTATCCCACACCTACCACCCCCTCCGAGGCTCAGGGACTTTTGCAGAAGAGGCTGGTGGAAAGAATGTAAGAACTGGAGGAAGGGGTGGAGTGTTAACTGGAAATGTTCTCTGACCACTATGCCGGCAAGCTATAGTCACACCTCCTTCCCATGCTCATCAAGGAGTTGAGGGAGGAGTCAGTTACCCCCATACCCAATCAGTCGACCTTAGCTGCATGTTGGGGGAGGAGCAAAGGATATATATATATACATATGCTGAGAACAAGAAGAGATACCTCTCTTACCATTTTGTGGGGCTGTCAGGATGTCACAGGATCTGTGTGTGGTGGACTTTACAGTGCAGCTGTAAATGTGGGGCGCCCACTCTTCTGTAAATAAACCAATACCCCATGCTCTGATAAAATAAAATGATAATAAATAAATAAAGCAGCCAGTAAACAGCGTTCCTCCACGGCTGTGCATCAGCTCCTGCCTCCAGGTTCCTGCCCTGAGCTCCTACCTTGGGCTCCCTTAGTGATGAACTGTGACCTGGGAGATATAAGTCAAATAAACCTTTTCCTCCCCAAATTTGTATTAGTAAGAGTGTTTTTGTCACAGCAATTGAAAGCAAACTAGAATACAAATGCTTAAAACAAAGGAGAAAAGCGTATTGTCATGAGAACAGGCAGAAGGCTGTGAAAGGATGGGGGTGATCTGCACAGTCCAGCTTGCTTCTTAGCCTCTGACACGTCCATGATGAATGTGCATTAGTCTTATAATCAGAAAAGAAGATCTAATAGACACTATTTTAAAAAGAAGAAATGGAAGAGAAAAACCAATTAAATGGGGAGTTCCACCCCAAACTAGAATCTGAAACAAGCAGGCAAGCGAAGCACAGGGGCACTTATTTTGATAATAATTTCTTTGCCTTTTATGGAAATGTGAGAAACAGATGGCTTGGCTCATTGGATCTTCTTTTTTCCCTCCCTTCCTTTTTCTGTGGTGCTGCAGACAAACTCAGGGCCTCATTCATGCTACGCAAGTGCTCTACTACTGAGTTATAAACTATGAAGACGCTGAGCTTGGGTGCTCAGCTGAAACTTAAACGAAACACACTTCAGTCTTTTTATCGTTCAAAATACCAAGTGCCCTACCAGTGAGGCTCAGGTACGGAGGGTTTAGTGCCTTCCTGACAAGGGAGGATGCTAATAAAGCCTGGAGGGGCACAGACATAGGATTTATTGTATTGACAGCCCAGAGACCAGATTAGCTCAGGGACAGATTAGGCTGTGATAGAGTTGGCTTGAGGCTTCACAATTCTAATTCACTCATTCAATTCTGCCTGGTTATATTTGACTCTCTGCTTCTTACATGGGTATTAAATCAGACAAGGTGAGATAGTAACAAGTTATCTAAGAAATGCATATTAGCACTGGGCATCGTGGAACATGCCTTTAATCCCAGCACTCAAGAGGCAGAGGCAGGTGGATCTCTGTGGGATCTAGGCCAACTTGGCCTACATATTGAGTTCCATGCCAGCTACAGGGAGATGCTGTCTCAAAAA
>NW_008350769.1:397294-406723 GCF_000622305.1 Nannospalax galili
AAACAAAAACAAAACAAAAAACCCCCAAAAGAAATACCTACTAGCTGGGTGTGGTGTTGCATGCATAAAATCCTACCACTTTGGAGGCAGAGGCAGGAGGATAAGAAGTTCAAGGCCATCTTTGACAATATAATAAGTCTGAGGCCAGCCAGCCTCAGTTACATGAGACTCTGTCTCAAAAAAACAAAAAGAAATGTCTACTAAGTATGTTTCATATACCAGGCACTGTGCTGGGCACCTATCAGTCTTGTTTTCTTACAAAAAAGGATGGGCTATAGCAAGAAAGCAAGTGTGTAGACCAGTCTCAAGGCTTCCTAGACAAAAGGAAAAGGACCACCAGGGAGCTAGTCTGGACCTGAGAACAAATTCTGAGGCAGGACTCATCTGTGTCCATCATTAATACCCTCTAGGATGCAGTGTACCTCAGATAAAGTAGCCATCACTATCAGCTTAAAGCTGGAAACCCCTTGATAGCTACACCCCAGAAGTCCCAAGCCTGGGATGTCATGTTTCTGATACACCAGCTAGGTCCTGGAGTGCTACCAGCCCCATGATGTCTGAGAAGACCCAGCCTGGGATGTCATGTTTCTGACACACCAGCTAGGTCCTGGAGTGCTACCAGCCCCATGATGTCTGAGATAACTGTGAAGAAAATGGGCTTTTTATGAATCAAGAACCCTTTAGCACTGCATTTCCATGTGGGATGCAGAGTTCTGAATAAGCAGTCTGCACACACCAGCCATCACCCTCCTATAAGATGGAGTTGGCTCCTCATGCTGTCCTTATTGTGTGCTGCAGCAAGTTTCACACACCAAGTCAGGGAAGCCCCAGGGACAGATTACCCCTTTCCAGTTACACTTCTGGAAAACCTTATGTCTACCAAGAGGAACTTTTTGGTTTTGACTTCCTAGGCCTCTGAAGGTGTCAGAGACAGAAGTATGCTGCTTACTTCAAAGTTCCATTTTCCTACTACATGGTCTCCAGCCAGCTCTGTGCAATCCTCACCTTCACTTAGGGTGACTCTTGCTACTTATCTGTTTTTTAGTAATGTGCTATATTTACTGTTAAGTGACCCAGCATCTGCTTGATGTCTATTTATTTAGAATCTCAGCTATTCTAGGCTGGCTTCAAACTCACTATGTAGCCAAGGATGATCTTAAACTTTTATTTTTTATGTTTTGAGACAGGGTCTCACTATGTAGTAGCACTGGCGCCTGGAACTTGATATGTAGACCAGGTTAGCCTTGAACTCACAGAGATCCTCCTGTCTCTACCTCCAGAGTGTTGTGATAGAAGGCCTGTGCCACCATGCCAAGATGACCTTAAACTTTTGATCCGTCTACCTCCCAAGTGCTGGGATTTCAGGTATGTAAACCATGACCAGTTTATGCTGTGTTAGGGATTGAACCCAGAGCACACCAGGCAAGCATTCTACCAACTGAGTTTTCTTCCCAGCTTCCCTTCACTTTCTCCCCAATCTTTAGAGAGAGACAAGGTCTCAGGTAGCCCAGGCTAGCCTTAAGCTATATAGCCAAGGTTAGCCTTGAGCTTTTGATCCTCCTGTCTCTGCCTCCCAATTGCTGGTCTTATAGGTGTATGCCACCATGCCCAGCTTGTTTTCATGGTGCTAGGGATGGAACCCAGGACCTCATGTTACTTAGTGCTTTGCTACTGAGTAATATCCTAGCTCTGGAGAATTTCTTGGTCTGGGTATGAAGAATGGGGCTTTTATTTTTAGTTGTCGTGTATAATTTATATACTCTGACACAAAAGAAGTTTGGCAAAATCTTTGTTGACTCAGATTATGGTCAACTGCTCTTATTCTCCAACCCCCAAAGTCTGTTAGGTCAGTATCAATGCTGCAAGGCTGAGATCCATCCCCAAACCAGAGCAAGGACAAACACTGAGGCTCTGGTGGAGGATCCAGATGGCTGGGGTGCCATGCTGCAGTGTGTGATGGTGTCAGATAGGGCATGGTTGATGTCAGAAGGTCAGTCATGTGACAGGGCTGGGAGATGCCCTGTGCTGAAGAGCTCAGCATAGGATGAATCTCCATGGGAAAACTGCCGACAAATAAAACCAAACAAAAATGAGAATAGAAGCCGGGCATGGTGGCGCACGCCTTTAGTCCCAGCACTTGGGAGGCAGAGGCAAGGCGGATCTTTGTGGATTTGAGGCCAGCCTGGTCTACATAGTGAGTTCCAGACCAGTTAGGGCTACAGGAAGACCCCTATGCTTTGCTGCAACAGAGATCCATGTGGATATGAGTGCACAGGTGCTCTCCGCCCCTTATCCTTCTCTCTCGCTCACAAACAAGCTCTTAGGGATCACAAAATTCCAAGTAAAAACTGAGCCAGCTTGACCTGAAATCTACCAACTCAAATAAAGGAAACAAATGGAAGGAAGCCACCAACAGACCTTGCCATGCCTCCCTCCAACTCGCCAGTGGCCATGAGGTCCCTTTCCAGTCCTTCATGCTATGTTTCTAGACCTTTCATTTTCCTCTGAGACAAACAAATCAAGGTGAGGACCCATAAAATTGGAAGTTACATGTGTGTATTTTTTTTTTATTTGGTCTTTTTGAGACAGGGTCTCCCTGTAGCCCCAGCCGTCCTGGAACTCACTATGTAGACCAGGCTGGACTTGAACTCACAGAGATCCGCCTGCCTCTGCCTCCCAAGTGCTGGGACTACAGGCATGTACCACCATGCCCGGCTATGTGTGTATTTTCAATCTAAGTTTTTCAGAAGAGATGTGGTTTTCTCTAGATTTCTAGTCACCTGTTACCCTAATGTTACAAGATATGCTGGGCTGGCTGGGCTGTACTTGTCTACTTTATCTGGGAAAGAGGGGCAGGGCAGTGCATTTTGGGGCCCTTCCTCTCAGGGTCATGGGTCACTATATGCCCTTTGAGCCCATTTCAAATCATAAGGTCCAGCTAGTTAAGGAAGTAAAATTGTTCCTTTCCTTCCTTCCCTTCCTTCCTTTCTTCCTTTCTTTCTTCCTTCCTCCCTCCCTCCCTCCCTCCCTCCCTCCCTATTTTTAGTCTTTTTGAGACAAGGTGTCCCTGTAGCCCCAGCTGTCCTGGAACTCACTATGCAGACCAGGCTGGCCTTGAACTCACAGAGATCCGCCTGCCTCTGCCTCCCGAGTGCTGGGATTAAAGGCGTGTACCACCATACCTGGCTCAAAATTGTTATTTTCTATACTCTGTGCCTCTAAAAGACTTTCTTCTCTTTCTTTTTAGTGTGTGCATTGAACTCAGGGCCTCTGAGCCATCTGCCCAAATCTAAAAATTAACTTTTCTTTTAAACTTAAAAGACACAGTCTCACATGTAGCCCAGGCTATCCTTGAAGTTGCCTGTACTGTTCCAGTACTCTCTATGTCTTCCAAGTACTGGAACAAAAGTACTGTGCATGATTCAAAAAAGAGACTTTTAAGCTAGGCTTGATGATGCACACCTTTAATCTCAGCACTCAGGAGACAGAATTCAAGGCCAGCCTGGGTTAGACAGTAAGGCCTGTCTCAAAAAAAAAAAAAGAAGACTTTTAATGTGGGTCTCAAGCCTATATGTTGCAGGCTAAGAGCTACTGAAAGACCCACTGAGATACTGTGGTGGGCAGGGGCAGGAATCAGTCTGGATTTTGCAGATGACAGAGACTTCCTAATCCTCCAAGTGCTGTTTGGAGCTCTGTTTCCAGTAATATTGGTGCCCTGTCCAGAAACAGGATTTCTGTCTGGGCTTTTGGGGAGGTAGGAAAGATGATCGATCAGCTTCTCCACTTTAGGTTCCAGATTTCAAAAGGGCAATTACTCCCGCTCAAATAATGAATATTAAAACATGTGCCCCAAGGGTTAAACACTAGCAGACTGATAACCTGTGACATCTATGTCTTCCTTTTTGGGGCATGCTAAGAAGAGGGCCTGGTGACCCATGCTCTTTCCCTAGAGTACAAAGCACCTCACTTCAGACAGAAGTGCTTGTTCACAGGTTCTTAGTCAGGACAGCAGCCTCTGTTCACTAGGAAGCTAGAGCACACCCACATACAAATCAGAGTGGCTGGCAAAGAAGAAGTGATGAGGTGGGAACCAGGAAGCAGTACTTGCAGGGTTTTTGATGGGGGGTGGGGAGGGATGGGGTGTTGAAGACATCAAAGGCACAATGAGTTTCTTTTTTCCCCCAGTTATTTCATTTGATGCCAGAATCTTCCAGCATACTAAATCCAAGACTACAATTTGGAGTCCAGGGCCACAAAAAAACAGTCCACTGCATTTCCTTACCTGAGCAGTGTGTTAAAGACATTCAAGACATACATGAGACAGTTTACGGGCACGAGCCAACATCTGAAGCTGCAGGGACAGGTTAGGGGTGTAAACAAGAAGGCCTGGCCTGCCCCCTCCACAATGTCCTGACTGTAAATTATCTTTTTACACATGGAGATCAACTTAGAATTGACACAAACATTCCCTAAGAAGTGTTAGGAGGAGGCAAAGAGGGAGAGACAGGGTATTAGACAGGGCAGGGTCTGTTAACTGGGGTGCAAGCATCAGCCCTTTTACAGCATCAATGGCCATAGGAGAGTCCCCTAGCACTCCAGAAGCTGGATGCTGAAGGGGCTTGTAGCCTGGTGGATCCCTGGAAGCATAGGATGGGGATGAAGAGAACAGAGGCCTACCAATCCCACCTACCAAGGCACCAAGGGTCCCACCTCTGGATCAGCAAGGTGTCTAAGGACATCCTTGCAGAAATCAGACTTAGGGATTTTTTTTTTTTATTATGGTGCAGGGGATGGATCCAAGAACCTCATGCTGGCTAGGCGAGTGCTGTACCACAGAGCCATGCCCCTAGGCCTGGTTTTGATATTATTTTATTCATGTGTGTTGTATATGTGTAAGATTGTTTGTGTGTGTATGCACATGTGCATGTGGGTATGGATGCGTGAAGACCAGAGGCTGACACACTGGTTATCTTCTTCTACTAAAAAAAAATAAATTTTTTTTTTTGTCTTTTTGAAACAGGATCTCCCTGTAGCTCAGCTGGCCTCGAATTCGCTATGTAGATCAGGCTGGCTTCAAACTTATAGAGAAGTTTGCCTGCCTCTGCCTCCCAAGTGCTGGGATTAAAGGCATATGCCACCATGCCTGGCTACTTAAAATTAAAAAAAATTATTTATTTTAATTTTATGTGTATGAATATTATGTCTACATGTATGTAAGTACACCCATGTTGTGCCTATGGAGGCCAGAAGAGGGTGTCAGATTTCCTGGAACTGGAGTTATTGATGGTTAACAGCCACTATTTGGATGCTGGGAACTGAACCAACCCTGGTCCTCTGTAAGAGCAGCCAGTGCTCTTAATTGTTGAGCCATCTATCCAGCCCCTAAAAATTTTTATTATTATTACATTTATTTACTGTGTCTACATTATTTTAAAATATTTTAAAATGTGTGTGTGTGTATGTGTGTGTGTGTGTGTGTGTGTGTGTGTGTATGTGTGTGTGTGTGTCTGTCAGTGGACAACTGTTAGCAGCTGGTTCTCCCATCATGTGGGTCCCAGGGATTGAACTCAGGTCATCAGGCTTGGCAGCAAGTACCTTTACTTACTGAGCACCTTACCAGCCTTCTACCTTGTTTTCAGACAGGGTTTGTCACTGAACCTGGAGCTTACTGATTAGGCAAGACTAGCTGGCCAGTGAGCCAGCTGTCCTTCCCCAGAGCTAGGATTACAAGTACACACCACCATGTGTGGCTTTTCTTCATGGGGTGCTGGAGAATCTTAACTTGAGCCCTCATGCTCGACAGGGACTTTACTGACTAAGCCATCTCCGCAGCTCTGGTTTTTACATCTATTTATTTTGAAGATTTTTGTTTTTATTTTGAGACACTCTCCCTGTGGCCCTGGCTGGCCTGAAACTCGCTATGTAAACAGGCTGACCTCAATCTCACAGATATTTGCCTGCCTCTGCCTCCCAAGTGCTGCCACGACACCTGGCTTACATTTTTTGAGACAGTCTCAAACTAGCCTAGAACCTACTATGCAGCCCAGGTTGGCCTTAAGCTCACAGCAATCCCCCGGCCTTAGGGCTCCCCAGTGCTAGGACTTCATGAGGCATGGAGCCCTCATGGGCAGGTGAAGAGATGAGAGTGCCTGATCAAGAGGAGGGGAGTCAGGCTGGGCATGGTGTTGCATGCCTTTAGTCCCAGCACTCAGGAAGCAGAGGCAGGCGGATCTCTGTGAGTTCAAGGCCAGCCTGGTCTATATAGTGAGTTCAGCTGGTGCTACAGGGAGACCCTGTCTCAAAAAGCCAAAAAAAAAAAGCCAAAAAAAAAAAAAGAAAAAAACGGGAGTCAGGCAGATGCTCTCACTAAACCTGAGAACCAATAGCTGGGGACTCCTCTTACCATATGGCAGGTTTCCAGGAGGAAAGAGCTCAAAGTCTAGCAATGACACTCAGATAATGTCTGTTTCTCTGGTGATCTTTGTACAGAAAAAGCAAATACTGAATTCCATTTGGCTAGTTTTTCCTGCTTTAAAGGATCAAAATCAGCTGGAAGATCTGTTAAAATAGATCTGTTAAAACTATGCTTTTCTGTGCAGTTTCTGATTCAGAAGATCTGGGTTGGGGTCTGAGAATCTGCATGTCTAACAGGCCCTCAGAGATCCAGGTGCTGCCGGACCCGGGCCCACATTTTGAGAACCACTGCCCTAGCTTTCCTACTGTCACTGAAAGGAGGTACAAAGTGAGTCCCAGGACATGACAGGGAGGAAGGGACATCATTTTGGATATCCTTTAACCTAGCCTCAAGTCAAATCTGAGCAGAAATGGCAATAGCGAGGTCTTTCCTACGCCCTAGGGAAAATGTGACACACCCCAATAAAAATGACTGACGCTGAGTTCATGATGTTTGGTTGTTGCCATTTAAAAAAATATTTTATTTTTAGGTGCTGGGGGTTGAAGCAGGGTCTTGGGCATGCTAGGCCTGACCACTGAGTTACACCCCCAGCCCCATGCTTGCTTCCTAAGTGTGGCTGGCAGAGGGCATCCTCATGGATGCTGATTCATATGCACTGTAAGGGCTGATTCAGGATAAAAGTCAGGCTGGACTTGAGTGTGAATGAACAAACATCAAGAAAGGGACTGGGGTGTAGATCCGGGTGCGGGGAGCAGGAGAAGGTTTTTGCTTTTTTTTTTTTTTAAATAAAAAAATTAGAAAAAAATCTCAAGCAGCAGGAGCTATCTTAAATCTTCCTCTGGGGCATACACGAGCAGAAGTAGGGATCTGACAGCTGCTTTGTTTGCCAATTTTTTTTTTTTTTTTTTGGTGGTGCTAGTGCTCTTGACGCTGAGCCTGGAAAAGGGTTTGTGCTTTGCTATTTGGTTATAAGGTTGGTTTCTCTTTGCTGTTTGGGAGCAGGGACTGGGACGGAGAATGAGAGGGAAGGGTATTGCGGGGTTAGTGCCAGCAGATGGCTGCCATACATACCACCCAGGTGCAAGTCGATGAGGTCACTGTAATAAGACTCTCCCCAATAGTCTACAACAAGGAATTGGTGAAGACAGTTATTTGATCAGATGACCCTGCTGTCATCCCACTCCAAAGCTATCAAGGGCACGAAGCACAAGAAACACGCAGATACAGTGAAAAGGTCTAGAGGAACAACTGGAAAGTGAGCATGTCTGCAAGCACACCGCATGCACACATGCAGGCCATCTCTGCAGCGTGCAGTGTGGGATGGGGGGTTAACCCAACACCACTGAGGATGGGGTCACCAGCCAGGATCAGAGTGATTCCTGCTCACAGGTTGACTGAGAAAGGATGGGATGCTTGGCTTTGCTGGGAACTCCAACCCTGCTGAACTCAATCTTATCTAAGACTTAAGGAAGTTCAAGGGCAGACCAAGGGCTACTCTCTTACTTCTGAATAAGAAAAGTTCCAAGTTAGGGCTTTTAGGATGTGAACAATAAAAAAGAAAAAGAAAAAAAAAGGGTCCTATGTCTTAGAAGTTTTAGTTCCACCAACTTTGGATAGACAGCCTTCTCTTTCAAAACAAGAAATGAGTCGGGACTTCTACCGAGTTCCAACCCCGAGAGTCTATCCTCTGAGGCTTCCAGAGGATGCTGGTCACAGGCTGTCCCAGCTTTTTAGCTGCTGAAGCTGCCCAGCAAAGAGTGGACAACACTTCTCAACACATCTAAGGTGCAAAGTGGGGCCTGATAGCAGATGGATCTTGGGCAGGGAGCCCTCAGCTCCTAGAGTCAAAAAGAGGCCCTGAGTATATCAAGGCTCGGCTGCTATCCTGTCAGATTTTCTCTATACCTCACGATCTGGCCCTCGGATCCTGGCAACCATGAGGGCTTCCCCTCTAAGAATGGGTATGTCAGAAAGCTCCGTAAACCCTGCAGTGGCTTTCCAGCTCATGTTCCAAGTCTGAATTGGAGTTCTAGAAACAAAGAGGCACCACAAGTATTCCAGGACCAGAAGTCTACACGTTTAATTAAGTCTTGCCCTCGTCTGCAATGCTCTGAAGCTAATTCTTGCAACCAGGATATACAGAAATCTTCAACAGATAGATTACCTGATGGCAGCTCTGGATCAGATCTCTTCTCTTGGAAGGGCATCTTGGCTACCAGAGTGTGACCCCTCTGACAGTGATGGAAGCTGGAGGCTACCACATGAGAGGATGGCAGGCTCTAGCCCGCCTCGTATAGCTCTCAGGGAGGGAGCTGCGGAAGCTGCTGGGTTCCTTGCTCAGCCAGGTGAGACTGACAAGTGGAATGGAATGAGAAGTGGAGAGAAAGGAGCTGCCATTGTGCACACTGAATCTGAAAGATGCCCTCTACCAGGAAGGGGCAGGGTCACTGGGAACTGACATTAGACCATCTCTGGATGTGGAGTATTAAGTATAAGAAAAGGAAAAGGATGTACTTTGAAATAAATTCTTATGATGGAGAATTTCCTAAAGGTATCCCAATAGAGCTCTTGGGGTACACCTGCAGAGACACAACGGCTTCAACTTTGGGTCTAGGGGTTTTGCAAAGACTTACCTATGGGCAGGAGTTGGACTAGAACATGGCTTTCAAACTTCTGTTGAACCCTAGGGTTCTTCAAAAGTTCCAGGGGTCTTGTAAGCACATGGTCCACAGCTACTTCTAACTTTTTTTTTTTAATTTAAAAAATTTTCTTAAATTTTATGTGTATGTGTGTATCGCCTGCATGTAGGTAAGTGCACATGCAATGCCTGCGGAGGACAGAAGAGGCTGTCTGATCCCTGGGGACTGGAGTTACAGACAGTTGTTAGCTGCCATGTGGGTGCTGGGATTCGAACCCGGGTCTTCTGCAAGAACAATCAGTATTCTTAACTGCTGAGCCATCTCTCCAGCCCCAGCTACTTCTAACTTTTAAGAACTTAAAGCATAACATGCTCA
>NW_008350769.1:406764-420669 GCF_000622305.1 Nannospalax galili
ATAATTTAATAATATTACAATAATTTTTATTATTTATTTTATGTATATGAGTGTATTGCCTGCATGCATGTAAATGCACCTGTGTTGAGCAATGCCTGTGGAGGTCAGGAGAGGGTGTTGGATCCCCTAGAACTGGAGTTCCAGGTGATTGTTAGCCACCATATGGGTGCTAGGAATTGAACCCTGCTGTTCTGCAAGAATAGCCAGTGCTCTTAACCAACTGAGCCATCTCTCTAGCCCCACATGCCACCTTTTGACCCACTGAAGACCAGAGAAGCTGCTTTTGTGGGGCTGTCAGTACCAAGCTTCTTTTGCTTTATGTATAATAATTTGCATTTCCTGTAAACTTGTTAATAATAAATTAATTAGTTCAAGTCCCGCTGGCAATGACAGGGCTCACATGCTATTGTATAGGAACCCTTGAGGAGGAGATGGCTCAATCGATGCTGGCCTCAGAGCACACTGCAGGTGTAGACCTTCAGGTGGCAAATGATTCATGCCATCAAATCAGCATATGTGGGCTTTCTCTTTTTGTTTGAAGTTTCTTGTCTATAATTTAAAAAAAAAAGATTTATCCTTATGTGTATGAGTGTTTGCCTAGTTATGGACAATAGTGAGTCACTGAGTGGTGAGAACTAAACCAGGTCCTCTGCATGAGCAGCCAGTGCTCTTAACCACTGAGCCATCTCTTCAGTCCCCAATTATGTTTTTTAGATTTTACTATCTCAGAGAGAGAGAGAGAGAGAGAGAGAGAGAGAGAGTGTGTGTGTGTGTGCGCACGCAAGCGTGAGCACATGAGTGCAGATGCTCTGGGAAGCCAGAAAAGGGCAAAAGATCCCCTAGAGCTGGAGTTATAGGTTGTTATGGACCTGAATCTGGTCTTCTGCAAGAGCAGTATCTGTTCTTACCTGTTGAGCCATTTCTCCAGCCTTTCTGCCAATTTCTTTCTTTCTTTTTAATTTTTATTTATTTATTTTTTTTTATTTTATATGTATGCATGTAACGCCTGCATGTAGGTAAGTGCACCCGTGTCGTGCAATGCCTGCTGAGGTCAGAAGAGGCTGTCGGATCCCCTGGGACTGGAGTTACGGGACACCTGTTAGCTGCCATATGGGTGCTGGGATTTGAACCTGGGTCTTCTGCAAGAACAACCAGTGTTTACGGACAGTTGTTAGCTGCCATGTGGGTGCCGGGATTCGAACCCGGGTCTTCTGCAAGAACAGCCAGTGTTTTTAACCTCTGAGCCATCTCTCCAGCCCCTTATTATTTTAATTTTATGTGTATGAGTGTATTGCCTACATGCATGTAAGTGCACCCACATCATGTAATGTCCACAGAGGTCAGAAGAGGATGTCAGATCCCCTGGAAGTGGAGTTATGGATGGATGTTAGCTGCCATGTGGGTGCTGGGAACTGAACCCGGATCCTCTGCAAGAGCAGCCAGTGCTCTTAACTGCTGAGCCATCTCTCCAGTCCCCCTTTAAAAAATATTTTTTTTTTCCTCTCTGCTAGTTTCCAATGGTGTCATTTTCTGGCCCACTAGCAGCAGCTGGTATGACATCTTTTACAGAAGACATGAAGTACAGAAACAGATTCTAGCTCATGGGACCTTAAGGGCCCAGAAACCATCAACCAAAATGGCTATCTCTCTGAGCCTTAGAACTTTGTGAGGAGGGAAGAAGCGCTTCTTGGGGACATGAACACGAACTCATGTACCTGGACAGTAATGCTGAGTACCGCTGCAGAACTCAGTTGCCTCTAGCTGAAGTAATCTGGGGGGAAGGTGAGAAGAAGGCTCCAGGGGCCCTTCTGGTATTGTGTACACAGAGAGCAGCACAGAGGACCGGGTCTTACAGTTCTGATGTAGCCAGGCCTCGCTAGAGGGCTAATCCTCTCCAGAGCTCAGACTGTGCTGGAAAGACCAGTCAGAGTAAGCAGTGCAGGGAGAGGAGGCCTGCAGGCTGGTGGGGAATGCCACAGGCTCACTGGGAAGCCTAGGAAACTTCTAGGCAAAATGTATCTTCACTGGGAGCCAGTGCTTGTCTGGTAGTAATAGTTCCAGTCTTCTTTGCTCTCTGGATACTAAGTGACAGAAGTTTTTGTACTTCCTTTGCTGGCCCAGGCTTCAAGCATTTGGTCCTGCATCAGGTGAGGCACAAACCCCCAAACACCCACAACCTCATCTTTCTCCCCCAGTCCACATCCTCACCTGAGGGTCGTCACTGAGCTCACTGATGAGTATGATTTCTGAGTCTTAAAGAGCCTGAAAAAGACCTGCTTCTGTGCCTGTCCTGACTCCCCATCACATGCAGTTCAGCTGCAGAACCAGGAAATCCTTGACACCAAGCCCACACCTTGAGGCCAGTAAAAGGAAGCATCAAGAGGCCCTGACCTTCCTTCTTTCCAGCCTCACAATCTGAATGCTGACCCCATATATATATATATATATAACTATTTTTAAGACCTTGATATATATATATATATATATATATATATATACACATACATACAGACAGCCATGTTTGTAGAGATGGGCCTTGAGGAAGCAGGTCAGTCATACTATGCCTGAGGCTGGGTTGTCCCTGTGGCTGAAGGTCTGGAGCTGGCAGGGTTCCCTGGGCCTGGACTCAGGGACCACTTAAACACTTCCTTATGTTCTCCATACCCAACTGTGCCAAGCCCAGCAGGCTCTAACCACATGGCCCTTAAAATAGCTTCCTCTGCCCATGCCACACTGGCTTATCACAGCCCCCAAGCCTCTCCAACTCTGCCCTGAGCGACTAGCCTTTAGTGGACACAAACTTGGGCTCACCCAGGGGAATCTGTGAGTACAAGGGCAGCCAGAAGCCCCACACAGGAGAGTACAGGCTCTGTGGCTGTACAGCTTGGGCTGCAGGGAGCCCAGGGAAGTGAGGACAGGAGGAGCATGTGGGAGAGCAGGCTGTGGCCTGTCCAGTGCAGTTCTGTGATGGTTCCTTGTGGGACAATCTCCCTCATTCCCAGACATTTTCTCCTAGAGAAAATTATGGGGAGGAGGAGAATGAGGAGGAGGAGGAGGAGGAGGAGGAGGAGGAGGAATAAGGAGAGAAGAAGCCTAGAGCTTGCCATCAACAGTTAACAGGGCTTGAGATTTCATTCTGCATGGAAATAGCAAGCTGGGGCACGGGTTGGGGAGCAGGCCTGGGCCTTTGGGCTGTTCAAATACAGGTAAGCCCCAGACCTTGGTGATGCCAGGGCTCAGAAACCATGATAGAGAAGGGGCCGAATTCTAGAAGAGGTGATGCCAAACTGGCTCACCCAAGAAGGAGGGCAGGCTCTCTCCTTCAGAACTAGCCTCCTCACAGAGGAAGTCCGACAGTACCTGCTTCTCCTCGCAGAGCCTTCTCCACTGCGACACCCCTCTCCTCCAGCTGCCTCTGTTTCTCCTCCACCTGTTCCAGTTGACGCTGGATAATCTACCGAGAAACACAGTGTTAAGTGTCCAGCTTTCTCCTACCCCCGGCTTTCAGGAGGACCAAGGTGCAAACCCAAGGAGGGAGAAAGACAAGTGATGTCAAGACATTAGAAGAGGCTTTATGGTCAGTGTGGTGTGCCAACTGCCTGCAGCTGGATCCCAGGCATTGTTGTTGAGCCGACTCCAGATCACTGCTCTAAGCCCAGAGGGATGGACACAGTTGCAACAGGGGTCAGTTTCCTGGAACAGCATTTTAAAACTATTTCATCAAACCTTTATGATAAGGAGACTGCTAAGGCACTGGATGGGCATATTAATGAAGTCCCATCTCTAAGCTGGGCATAGTGGTGCATGCCTTTAATCCCAGCACTTGGGAGGCAGAGGCAAGTGGATCTCTGTGAGTTGAGGCCAGCCTGGTCTACATGGCGAGTTCCAAGCCAGAAAGGGCTGAAGCAAGATCCTGTCTCAAAAAAAAAGCAGTCTTGTCTCTATAAATTTATAGTCTAGGATATGAGTCCTGAAGATAGAGACTGATGACCAGAGGTACAACTGAGCTCTCCCCACCATATCCCAGGCCTGTCAGAGGCTGGGGCCACACACTGACTTTGAACACAATGGCTTCCAAGTGAACTAGTTGATTTTACAACTATTCTAGATCGAGGCATTTAGGAAACAAGCATGGCTCTCTTTTCATAGACAGTGCCACAAAGATGGGGTCTCTCTAGTGCACTGAGCTAAAGGCATTTTGGAGCTTCCATCTTGGAAGACAAGGATGCCCCGTCTGCCCCTCTGTCCTGGCTTCTTCACCCTCCTTGCTGTAGAGGAGGCCCTCTGGGAGCACAGGAGGATGTGCTACTTCACCTCCACCTGTACTTGCTGTCCCACCGACAATGTGTACCTGGGCTCGGTGCAACCGCTTCAGCTCCTCCTGCTTGGCCTGTCTCCGTGCTGCCTTCTGCACACGCCGTGTTAGCTTGGCATTCAGCTCCTCTTCTGTGTAGGTTCTGGGCTAAAGGGGATAAGAAAGAGCTCCTTAGGCAGTTGTATGCAGGTGGAAGATGGTTTAGGCACAGGCTGACAGGGGTATGACTTCTGAGGCATACAGGAAAAGGAAAAGGTTTGCAAAGTCAGGATCCTTTTATTTTCTTGTTTGGTATCAAAAGCCACATTCTTCAATGAATGGGGTTCCTAGTGTTGTTTTTCTTTTTTGAAACAGGGTCTCCCTGTAGCTCTGTAGCCTCAGCTAGGCTGGAACTCGCTATGTAGATCAGGCTGGCCTTGAACTCACAGAGATCTGCCTGACCCTGCCTCCCAAGTGCTGGGACTACAGGCATGTGCCACCATGCCTGGCTCCTAGTGTTTTTTAAAGGAGACAAAATAGGGATGATTCTATGTTAAATCTCAGTGAATCCAAACTAATTAACAAAGGTTAAAGAGGAACAGTGAGGATGACTTTTTGGGTCTGCAGAGGTAACAGTTGCCATGGAGAAGAGGGGTGGAAGTGGTCTGGCCAGGCTGGCTGTGGCCAGTCTGTAAGCTTGAAGGAGGCAACTGGGAGAGGGTCATGGCATCCACTAATGGCTGCTTGTGCCTGCCCGCACACAAGGGCCACGTTGCTCCAGAGCATCCAGTGACTGAACAGACAATGGGCAGTCACCGAGAAGCATGTGTGGAGGATTGTCTTCTTTTATAAGGCCCTCTTTATTGCCTCTTAGGAAACCAAAGGGACTTATAGATTTCCACATTCAGTTTGGGTCCAGACTTATCAGTTCTCTTCAAAGAGCTCAAATGACAGTAGAATAGGCAAAAGGCAGTCTCTAAGGATCGTTGCCGTGTCCCAGTGCCCCGATGGTTCAGAGTGGAGGGCTGGTGATTGCCCTTTGATGAGCTGTCCAGACCCACAGGGCAGTCTGTCCCCCACCCGACACCTCGAGCAAAATGACCACATGCACTCTAGTGACAGGAAGAGCAGGTGTGTCTCTTCCTCTGCCTCCCTGTGACACAATTAAAGAAGGTCTGACTGTGACAGCTGCATGCACATATGACACAGTTAGTGAGGACGCAGCCACAGGGCACAGCGGGCTGTCTGGGTGGTTAATCACAGACAGGCATGCAACGAGGACCGGCCAGGGGGGAATGAGACACTACCTTTGATGAACAGGCTCTCTTGAATGCCAAGGCGTGTGGTATATAAATCGACTTTTAAGGGGATGGCCACAGAAAACAAAACAAAACAGTAATGATGATGATTAAAAAATTAAATAGAATACAGAAATGGAGCAAAATCAGTTAGCGGTTTAAAACAAACACGAGACATACACACATGATCATTTTCCATAGTCACACAGGACTGCACAAGGAGGAAGATACAGACTCTAGCAGGCGAGTCTCACTGAACCCTGTTGTTGACTAAGGCTGGGATTCACTTTTCTATTTACTAAGCAGAAACTTCTTCTTCCTTACCATGCCCCGAATCTCCCCTCTGTTTAAAGGTGTGATGACAAGTCCCTTTTCTCTCTTAGTAGCCAATCCCTTTACTTGGGTTCCTCCCAATTAACACTCCTCAGCATGGAATGGGAGCAGGAGGGGGAGACTCGACATCACACACGGCACAGATGGAAAGGGACACTGACTCTTACTTGCACTCTCAACAGGCTCTTGATCCTGTTGGTGTTCTCAAGCAGGTCACATAGGTTGTCCTGGAACTGGTAAAGCCTGCTATTTCATGACTATACCCAGCAAAGGGAACTAAAACCACACACTTTGAATCACTGTGATTCAAAGAAAGTACCACCTTTCAGGCAGTCATAGAAATCTCTTTACATACCGAGCACAGCTACTCTAAGCCTTGGTTTAGTTGCCTTTGATTTTGTGGTCTTCTCATGGGCCAGATCATGTGCCTAAAAGGCCCTAAGGAGCAAGGGAGGGAGGCAACTGGAGTTTGGTGGCCTGCGGACAGGGAGATGCTGAGGATGACACAGTAGGGATCCACACAAAATGCCACATGCATGCTGGCTGGAGAACAGACTTGCTGCTTTTAGCTCTGAGCATGGGCATCAGACATCTGCTTGCTTAACCATCCTTAAGCAGACTAAGAACAAGGCCTTCATGTAGAACAGGGTAGCTTAAAATGGAAAAGCACAGATCATGACCACAGTGGCCTGGGGAGAACCCATAGGACCACAGAGTCACACCTAAGGAGGGGCACCAACACCTGAACCTGTTTGCAGTAGCTACTGTAAACGTTATGACAAGCCACAGAAGCCTCCTTCCTAACTCACCCACCACTGGGACTGGTGCTAACTTGGTAGTGGTAGTAACAGGGAGTGGAATCATGACACACTTTGGGTAACCTTGGGAGGAGTGCGGCCTGGGAGCACGGATGGCTATGGAACTGCCTCTGGGGTGTGAAGCAGGACAGGAGCTGGAGGAGGGCAGGTCAGGATCCTGATGGGCCACAGTGGCCAAGAAGTAGGTGGGTAGGCTGTACTTAAGGTCAGATGGAAGCTGGATGCGGCAGTGCACACCTTTAATCCCAGGACTCGGGAAGCAGAGACAGGAGGATCTCTGTGAGATGGAGGCCAGGTGGTTTATATAGCAAGTTCCAGGCCAGCTGGGGTTACTGGGAGACCCTGCCTCAAAAATGAAATAAAACAAAGCAAAAAAGAGTCAGATGAAAACAAAGGAGAGGTCAACAAGACCTCTGCCTGGCAGGGCTTCTGGTGGTTAAAAAACCCTGAATTGAGGCTAGGGAGATAAATCTGTCAGTAAAGTGCTTGCTTTGCAAGCAAGAAGACATGAGTTCGATCCCTAGACTCCATATAAAAAAAGTCTGGTGTAGCGGCATGTGTTTGTATCTTAGAGCTGGGGAGGTGGCCACAGGTGGATCCCTAGGTTGCTAGCCAGTCAGTTTAGCCTTATTGGTGCACTCCAGACTAGTAAGAGACCACCCTGTGTCTCTCTCTCTCTCTCTCTCTCTCTCTCTCTCTCACACACACACACACACACACACAACACAGACACCCACTTGAGGGATGACATTTGAGGTTGTTCTCTAGTTTCCACATGCATGTGTGCATACGTTTATCTGCATACACATGAACACAAACACACAAACCCTGAATTATTTATTTTGTGTAACAGACATTTAAGTAAAAAGGAAGCTTTTTTGTTTGTTTTGGTGTGTGCATGTGTGTATGTGTGTTTCCTATAAAAACCACACCTAGGTACTTGTTAGGGCTGGGGTCTGTGAGGTATGTGGTGCACTGGCCCTAAGAAGCCTGTGGTTATTGGATGGCTATACCCAGATAACTTCAGCATAGCCAGAGGGGGCAGCTGGCACTCTCTGCTGAGGCAAGGTGTTTCAAGTCATGGAGAAGCAGTGGAGAGATCTGATCACAATACCAGCCACAGGTGGAAGATTTGACACACGTGACATGAACTGTCCTCAACATGTGTACACTCACCATGGAGGCAGAAGGGACTTCCAACTACATTCCATTCTGTATCCCTAATGTTAGGATGAGACTCACACACACATTCACACAGCATCTTTGGTTCAGTTCTTCACTGCCTGACTGCCTGAGAGATCTCAGTATGATGTACTCGAAATGTTGGCTTGAGCCCCCATGGAAAGCACCAGCCTCCAGTCCTAAACTCAGCACTCGGGTGCAAGATAGGAGGTCTGGCTGTAGGCAGTAGGAAGGGAAGAGAAGCCTGTAGTTCTTGGTGCCCCAGAAAAGTGGAGAAAGAGCTGTTGTGCCCAGGGAGATGAATGCATGAAGAATGAGATTAGGATAAACTGGCTTTTTCTGGTTTGCTGAGTTATTAAAAGAGGAACTGGATCAGGCTGGAGGATGGACCTGAGCTACCATAGACCGCCCTGGTTGGTCTACCTGCCAACTTTGAACAGAGTAGAGGGGAGGATGCCCCATACAGGGTGTTGTGTCTCCTGCGCCTTGCTGCTGAGACCTTCCTAGATCTCAGTGTCCATCTGATCACTGTCACTGTGACAGATGCCCTGCTAGAACTCTCTGTTCCTCTCCCTCCTCTGGCTTCACTATATCTGGTTAGAGCTACCGTAGATCTCAAGAACCAGGAGACTGAACATGGTACCCAAGGAAAAGTAATGACACTGTAGGCTTCTACACTGAACCTTTACTTCTCAGGAGAACAGGAGGCTACCCCTTCTTCTAAGCCCTTGGGCAGAGAGAGGGCCCTGCCATAACTACTAGCACTCAAGGCCAGCCTCCAGAACCAGTTCCTTGACAGAAAAAGTCCTCTCTACTTAACTAATGCACCAGACAGTCAGGATGGCTATTCCATAGCAAGCTGCTCGTACCTCCTGCCCATGCCTAGTGCCTGGACCACACTTTCATGAGCCAAAGAGGTGTCTCAGCTCTTCTTCCACTGCCTGGGCCTGGTAGACTCTGCCCAGGGAGCAATGCCAGGCTGTTTCCTAACAGAACACCCTGGCTCCTTTATAGACTGAGGCAATACCCGCAAAGTATTTCAGAAGCCTGAGAGATTGCTCTGTGGCTTTTGCTTTTGGCCTTAGGCTGGCTCAGCACTTCAACGTCTGCCTGCTAGGAGACCAGAGCAGGCACTGGCTCTCCACTATAGCATTAGACTGGCTTTTACTATCTGTTCCTCTACCAGAGACTGACTCTTGGTCACCAGCCCTCCTGAAACCCTTCAGGGACTGGGCATACCTACCTCTCGCTTGGACTTCTGGGAGGATCTCTCAAGGATGTCGTCACTCGACAGGTCCGAGTCTTCTGAGAAACTCAGCTGGCGCCGGAGCTGTAATTCTACAGGGTAAAAAGAGGCCAGTGAAGACAGCAACCAACACCTCAAGCAAACAAGCAGCAAGACAGTTAGCCGAGATTAGTTTCTCTTTAGACCATTCCCCCCGCAACCCCCACAGGGAGACCTGAGCTTGTCCCCCAAGAAGTAGGCTCCTAGACACCTACCCAAGACCCTCTACTAGCAGGCCTCCCCTCTGCTCCACTCAAAATCAGGCTCTGCTTTGGGGGCGTGTGACTTTAGGAACCTACCTGAATTGGCCCTACTTAGTTTCAAGCTGGAGCTAGCATTATGTCATGAAGTAGAAACAGGCTGAGGGTACTCAGGGCTTGGTATGCTCTCTCCTAAGAACCCTTGGGGGAGCAGCACAGGATCTTCTCAGAACTGAATGGTCTGGGAGGCACCCCTCACCCCATCCCATGAGCATCCCTCTGCTGTGCATACCTGCTCTCATAATCGGAGATGCCCTGTGCTGGCCAGAGTCCACTGTGGCACCACTGGATGGGGTGCTAGAACAGGACTTCTCATCACTTTTCTTTTTCTTGTCCTTCTTGTACCCAGAGAAGACCGACTTCCACAGGGACTTGGGCTTGGAAGCCACTTCCTCTGGGAGACCCAGGCTAGGTTTCTCTGGGGGCTTGCCCTCCCCTTTGGATTTCTTCTCTTTCTTGTTTCTACGGGGGGAGAAGAGGGATGACCTCTTTTTGCTCTTCCCACTGGAGCCCTCAGATGATGTCACAGAGCCATCAGGGCCTCCTGAGTCTGATGGAGGGGAGACAACCTCCTCGCTGGTGGCTTCAGGCTTCAGGTTGGGCTCCTGGGAGCCTCTGAGGCCTGGGCGTTTGGGAAACTCCAGCCCTAGTTCCTTGCCCTGGGAAGGTACTGAAGGGCCTGTGCGGGACCTGGAGGCCGTGGCTGCCATCTCCATGCCCTGCATCCTGCTCAGTTGCTTGGCCATGGCATCTCGCAGAGCCTGACTCTTCACAGACTTCTCCCGGGCTCGCATGCGCTCCTCAGCCAGCTCCTTGGCTTCTGCAGAGACCAGAGGCAGTATCCTTTTCTGTGGCTGCACGTCACGCTTGAGGGGGGGCAGCTGCCCATTCTCCTTGGCCAGGGACTTCTCTGAACGGGACCAACAGGAGGGGGGTGTGAAGAATTTTTCTTGCAGACTTGAGTCCTCAGTCTTATCATCGTATGTGTCCTCCACATCATCAGCAAAGGGGATCTCATCCACACTCTCCACAAATGACTTCCGTACTTCCTCCCTGGGGGGCTGAGCTGGCTCCCGTGGGGGCCGTATGAATGTGGCAGGTGGGGGAGGTGGGATAACTGAGGCTTCCCTGCGCTCCAATGTCTCCTGATGGTGTTTCCTTCTCAGGGTTGCGGGCTCCTCATTGGGTGGTGGGGGTGGTGGTGGGCTGGAAGGTGGGGTGAGCATGGTGGAATCTGAGGTGTTGAAGCTCTGGCTGCCCAAGGTCTTCATGTTGGAGGAGCTGCCATGGAGGCCCAGGCCCGAGCTGCTGGACAAGTCCCTGCGCTCCTCCTGGTTGCTCCTGAGTTCCCTGTCAGAGGGTGACTTTGGAGTCAGCAGTGGGGGCTGGTCACTGGCTGATTTGGCCAGGCCCAGTCTTTTAGGAACAGGTGGAGGTTTCAGAAGACAGAGACCCTCATCCTGAGGGGACTTGTCAGCTGAATAGGACTTCAGGGAAACTGGCTTGAAGGCAGGTGAGGGGAAGCTGGGCTCTGATCCCTTGTTCCGATCCACAGGTGTGAGGCCCAGGCTACGGCGGATCTCTGCGCTCTTCATCCAGAACTCCTCCACCAGGTCACTGCGCTTCAGGGCCTCCTCCATGGCCAGAGGGCCACCTCGTTTGTCCTTGGGGTCAGCCTGGCTCTTCACAGGGAGTGGGGTTAGGGGAGTGGATGCTTTGGCTGGAACTGGCTGGAAGCGTATGGGGGACTCGGTGGGTGATGGGATAGTAGCCTCTGAGGAAGGCTGAGGTTGGGAACAAATGGGAAGTTGGGTGGAGGGAGGTGTGGAGGGGGCCAACGGAGACTGAAGGTGGGTTGGTGAGGTAGGCGTCCTGGCTTCTGGTACGGTGACCGGCTGGGATCGGATTGGAGATTGCATAGCTTTCTGATCTGTGGGGTCTTCAGCTTTGGGTTTCTCTCTGGGAAGCAGAGGTTCAGGGAAATGGTGCTCCTTGGGGGATTTCACCTTGGTGGCAACAGGGGCAAGTGGGACCCGGGTCCCCTACACAGATGGAAGAGAACAGATGCTTAGGAAGATACGGCTTCAATGGTGAGCAACCTCCCTTGGGGAGCTTTCTGTCCCCAAAGCCTACATTTATTGAAACAAATTCCTCACTCCATCCTTTTAGCTATTATTTAAAGAGCTCCAGGGGAAGCTTCCTCTTTTTCTGCTCTACCCGTTTTTTTTTTTAAAAAAAAACCTCTCTAGTTAGTCTGAATGGATTGAGCTTTCAGAGGTTGGTTCTTCCCATACATGTCCTTGGTTCTTGGTCCACTGACATGAGTACTGGCCAAGGACACTAATGAGCTTGGCTTTAATCCCAACCCACAATAACCAGAGCTCTGGGGTCTCCTAGGGATGAACATAGGGCTAATACTGTGAGGAGGTTTAAAATCATTACGTAGGAGAGCCTGTTTTGTAGAGACACTGTTCCCTTCCCAGACCACTCAGAAATGCCAGTCACCCCAGTGCCTCTCACTTCTCAGGTTAACCACCGGACTGTGCCATGTGGCCTGGAATTCCAAAGACTGAGGCCTGAGCCCTGACTCCTTCCTGATCTGCCTTCCACATGGTACTTCCCAGACCGCACTCCACAGACATTAGTAGGATACATTTACAGACTGCTCTCTAAAGTGATCCTCATACTGCTAGTGATCTAGAGGCCTATTTTTCATTTAAATAGCTAAACATTTATTTTAACATAAAGAAAAAATGTACCTACTATAAACCCATAGTTGCATAAATACCACTGTATTAATTTAAAAATACATTTGCCCAACCATTTCAAGCACTGAGCTAGAACCTGAAAGCTGCACCTATTGTCAACAGCCTATTTATGAGCATAGGATGTGACATGGGACCACATCCTCTTCAAGGTCTCAGGGTCCCATTGGTTCCTTGTCCCCTACAGTAAGCCTGAAAGCCTTACCTCTGCCACAGGGCTCTGGGCTGGGGAGAAGAGAATAGCTTGTTTCTGAGGGGACTGGATAGGGCTGGAGACTTGGGAAGGACCTGAAAAAAAGGGACACAGGGATTCACAACAGGAAATAAGTCCCACCTGCTCTACACATGTTGTGGGGGGGAGGAAGCCAGCTCCATGGAAGGTGTCACACTGCAGCCAGCCCACTGCTGTGGCAGGAGAGCAGAGGTTCAGATGGGACAACTTGTGTAGTGTCCCTGGATCCGCTTTCATCAGGCTGTTCTAAAACCAAGTGAAGGTACTCGGGGAGGTGCGCCCCCAACCCTGCAAGCTCCTGCTGCTGGCATTCTGATCAGTAAATGTACTTATGATCTGGGTTCTAAGCATTGTGCTATACCTTTGACCTTGCTCTCAAATGACCCACAAGGAAAGGGGCCACTGACTGGCACCATAGGCTCTGCTCTGGGGCCCTCACCTGGTGATACCAGCATGCCCCTGTGGTTTCTGGTATTCTTGAAGTTGCATCTCCTGCCGGCAATAGCAGCCCTACCTTTCTCCTGTAGCTTTGGCATGCTAGGTGGTTTCTCTTCCTCTTTTTCTGACACTCTCGGCTCCAGCTCTGCTTCCACCTTGGCCTGGTGCTGTAAGCGAAGGTCTGCTTCAGCATCGGAAGGGATGTCATCAGACCAGTGCTGATCTGGTGGAGGCAGAAGAGACACAAATTGCTACACACTTTGAGCCTGGGCTGTGCTCTTTTTCTGTGTTCCACTTCCTTAGGGAACAGCTCAATGGGTTGATCCACTGTGGTATATTGGTAGGTCTAAACCAGGCTCTGCAGTCACTGTAAAACAGGTCCCTTACCAGAGACAGATTTGCCTGCTCTTCCCTCAGCTTCTGAGACCCAGAAGAAACACCATCTTGACACAGATCTCCTTGCCTTCTGAGTGTGAGGTCTTGTGGAAGTCTGTGGTGTTTTTGCTTTTTGTGCATGTATGACATATGTATGTGTGTGTTCTTGCTCATGAGTGCACATGTAGGGGCCAGAGGTTAACATCAGGTGTCTTCTATGGTTCTTTGCCTTATCTTTTTGAGAAAGGGTTTCTCACTGAACCTGGAGCTTGCCTTTTCAGTTTAACTGGCTCGTCAGTGAGCTCCCGAGATCCGCCTGTCTCCAACCTCTCTAGTGCTGGGGTTGTCAAGTGTGCCACCATGACCAGCTTTTATATGGGTGCTGGGAATCTGAACTCATGTCCTCCTGCTTGTACAGCAGGCACTTTACTCACTGAGCCAACCCAATATCCCATGTGTTCACTTTTCAAATACAGTGACCATTAGGCTGGGTGTAATTCCAGCACTCAGGAGGCAGAGGCTGGTGGATCTCTGCATTTGAGGCCAGCCTGGTTTACATAGTGAGTTTGAGACCAGCCTGGTTCCAGGTCACCAGGGGCTATACAGTAAGACCTTGTCTCAAAAA
>NW_008350769.1:420717-461438 GCF_000622305.1 Nannospalax galili
GACAGTGGGCATTGCACACACACAGTGCACATACATACATGTAGACAAAACACTGATATATATATATATATATATATATATATATATAATAACCATGACACGACAGGCTTCCGGGTATGCCTGTGGAGGGTGAGCCTTGCTTCCTGGACTCCTCTACCCTCTTCTTTTGCCAGACAGACCCGCACCCCACAATTGGCTTAAATTTGTGCTGTAAAATATCTTTTGTGAGTTCAAACCACTAAGGCCCTGTCTCCCATGGGCAACAGGTTACATAGGTGGAAAGGGGAGGCTGGGGGCCCATACCATCTAGCTCAGCACCAGTGTCCCCAGGGTCTCCGTCCTCTGCAGCTTCCCCTTCGGTCTCTGCTGGCTCTGAGTCCACATCCTCTTCCAGATAATTTTCATCCAGAGGGGCTGTAAAGCAGAGACGTTCAAGGACAGGAAAAAGACGACAGATAGACAGATGACTATGCAAGGTGCAAGAGGGCCATGGGGAGAAGGGAGGTCACCTGGGAAGATACGGAGAGTCCCCTATAAGCAGCGTTGGTGCCGAGGCTACTTGTCCACTTGAGTAGGACCAAGTAGGAGACAGCAGCTGCTGGCACAGTGGTATCACTTTTTCTCCAGAGGCTGCCGCTGTGAGAGCCTCAAGTCAGCCACTGTCAAAGGAAGCTGCTGGACTACCAGCAGCTTATACCAGTGCCTTTGTAGCAGGCATAGTACTAGCCAGTAAGAGGGCCCATTCCTCATGTCCATCTTTCTGTGACAGAGCTGAAGCTCAAGGGTCAGGTGACTCACATGAGGCTCCCCTGTTCAGCCTCGGCACAAGCAGAGGCTGATGCTTTCTTCCTAAGGACAAGTCTTGGGCTAATTTAGAGGACTCTGTTAAAGCAGGAGGGTGGGGCTGAGGCAGTATGTAAAGTTCCTTTTCTGGACTCAACAATGGCCCTTCAGGGCTGCAAAATGAAGTAAGGGACCCATCTACTTTACCTATCCCAAGGAAGACAGCCCCTAAACACGCACAACACCTCGCCCCAGCCTGTGCCTGTGGAGAATCTGCATATGGTGCAGACAGAGAAGGAGCATAGCAGCTGTCTGGAGATGCTGCTCAGTTTGACGGTAATACTTGTGATTTCCATGGATCAAGGCATCAAAGCAAATCTGGGTGAATTTCTTCCCAAGCTGAGCTGAAAGGGAGAGGGCAGGCCACCCAACATGAGGTTTTCCTTTGCAGGGCAACCCACTAGCTCTACCCCATAGGTCAGGTGATGACAAAACTTGAGGAAGAGGCTTGTTTAGGGAGTGGTGTTGGGGAGGGATGGGAAGTAGGAAGAGGCACCTTTAAGATTCTGGGAGTGCTGTGTTTTTGTTTGTTTTTGAGACAGGGTCTCACTATAAAGCCATGGCTGGCCTGGAACTTACTATATAGATCAGGTTGGCTTTGAATTCAGAGAGATCCGCCTGTCCCTGCCTCCCAAGTGCTGGGATTAAAAGCGTGCGCCGTCATGCCTGGCTTTTCTTTTTTTTTTTTTTGGTCTTTTTGAGACAGGGTCTCCCCGTAGCTCCAGCTGGTCTTGGAACTTGCCATGTGGACCAGGCTGGTCTTGAACTCACAGAGATCCGCCTGCCTCTGCCTCCTGAGTGCCAGGATTAAAGGTGTGCGCTACCATGCCTGGCACATGCCTGTTTTTATGTGCAGTTTGTAAGATGATGATGGTTCAAATTAATGAAGACCTTTTTAAAATACCGAAAACTGGAAAACAATGGCAAATAAGTTTGGAACAGAATAGACAGTCCAGGGTTTAGGAAGAGGAAGCTGCACTTCAAGTACAGTTTTGGGCTGGTGAACTTAGCCACCTGTTTGTTCTGCGATACCAGAGCAATTCAGGAAGGGGGCAGTGCCAAGGTATTCTCTTATGCTGATAGCATGTGCTGGAATAAACACTGGAGAAAAACTACTATGATTTCCATAGGTCTATAACCTTCGAGTGCTTTTGGTCACTCCAGAAAGATGCTCACCAGACACCAAGGAGTGGGGCTTTGGAGACACAAACACCCACTGAAAAGCAGCAACATCCCTGGGCTTCTTCAAAATAGAACTTTATACTAGGATGGCAAGCCCCATCACTGCACTCTGTCATGTCTGAGGCTACAAGGCCCAGAACATGGGCCCATTCCAAAGGGCCCTTTGTGCACAACATGTTTGCCTGAGTGAATCAGTGAGGATCTGGTACTGAGGTAGTATCCACACTCTCTCTGGCAAGTAAGCTGGAAGTAAGCACAAAGGCCACTCCTTGGCTCCTCAGGCTGTCCCAGCCCCCAACCAGCCTGTCCTCCTCCTGGTCCCTTGGTGTTTCAGGAAGTTCTCCCCCTTCAAGCTCCTACTTAAGAGACACCTGCTGTAGAGTCAGAAGGGTGGGGAGTCTTGCACTCCTAGGAGTACCTTGAAGGGAATGGTGGTCACACATATCAAAAAGCAAACACTTGAGTGCTAATGGTGCAGCAGTAGCAGATGTGGGAGGAGCCTCAGCTAGAGCGATGGAACTGAGGAGTGGAATCCAGGTTAAGATGCAGCTGCAGCGCTATGCTGGAAGCGATCACGCAAGTGAGGAGCCACACGCTACGGAAGCTGGGAGTTGCCATTTATTTCAGCTGCCTGCCAGGATGTCCTTCCTCCTCGGCCCTGCTCCTCCTTCCTTCAGCTCACGGTCAGCCATACTAGACAGCAAGTCCTCTTTCTCCGGTGGCCTCTCCTACCACGTGTCTACTTTCAGTTGCTGGGAAGGGTAACAGGCCCAGCCGGGCGGCCAAAAGATTCACAAGCACCAGCTGGTCCTGGAAGTGACTGCCGGGACCTTGGTTCTGAGCCCGTGGGGCACACTGCCTCCTTTTCTCGGTGTTTGGGAATATATACAGGCCTCTTTGTGTGTGGATGGAGACTGCTCTGGCATTGAGAGGGCAGAGGCCAAGGACATCGGACATCCTGCGATGGGACAGACTGCCCTGCCTCAAATGCCAAGCACCTCTTCTTGAAAAAACATGCTTCTAGAAAAACTAAGTAAAGACAATGAAGGCTTCTCAGTGTATTTCTGGTCCGGGTACTTAAAGAGACACTGTGGCTCAGTCTGGAGATCCAGCATACGTCCCACCCTGCTGCATTCAGCATGTCCTTCTACCTTATGCTGAGCAATACTGATCAGTTCTTGCCTTTCTTCTATAGTAAATTTTCTATAAATTCCTGTGTTGACTGCCTCTTCCTCTAACACACTGGTAGGTTGCTTCCCAACTTCATTTCTATAGGTTTAAAACCTCAGCACAAAAAGTTTTCTTTCACCTAGGCTTTCATATCCAACCACTATTAATAACTGTCACTGTACTGTCTGCACTGTTGTCTCCAGTCTGCCTGAGGGTAGGGGATGATGCATTTCTGGTCCATGCACAGATAGGTGGCCTAACTGAGCATGCACGCACCCCGCCCACTGGCTCCGCCCTCACATGCACCAGCGACAGGAGCGGAGTCCTAGAGTTAAGGTGCCAGCAGAGCCGCCTAGAGAAAGGTTACAATGAGTTGGAGTGGGGTGGGGGGATGGCACATATCACCAGACTACCTCCGGAGACAGTCTCCAGCCAGGCCTGTACTGCTGCACGGCGTACGGAGGGAAGGCCAGTCACTGAATTTAAAACAGATGATAAATGCAAAGTTAAATAGTGGTAAGTTCTTGGTAGGGAGAGCTGAGGTCACCCTAAAGTCCAAAACTGAAGAGAAAATGAGATGACATCACAAGACAGAGGTCCATCTGGCACTGACAAGGGGCGACGATCTGCCGTTAGCCTGTGTGACAGGTATTTGAAATAGGGAGAGAAGACAGACCATAAGGGAGGGCAACTCTGGCCAGGGCTGCAGTCAACCCTGTCCTGATCTCGAAGGTCAGCCCGATACCCTAGAGGATTAAAACATCCCACAAAAGCCTAAGTTTCCCCAAGGGTCAGAAGCCATCTTCTTTTGCAGACTCAGAGCCTCACAGGGTAAACAGGCCCTACATGGAAAACAGATGGCTGAAGAGAGTGATATACAATGACTATTCCTCTTCATGGGCTTTATTTTTATTCCTTAAAAGAAGTCAGAAGCTGGGCATGGTGGTGCGCGTCTGTGCTGCCAGGCATTTAGGAGGCTGAGGCAGGAGGATCTTGAGTTCAAGTCTTGCCTGGGTAGCTTTAAAAAAAAGTTAGAATAAGGTACATTTTTATCTTACTGGGAAACACAGATCATTTCACCTAAAACAGGCTTCCCTGAGACACATCTTTTAATTTCACTCCCAAGTCTGCTCCCTTCTCTGGTCTTGCCATTCATTCACACCCACACCCACTCTGCCAACACACTCTAAGAGAGGTGAAGAGGACCCCACTGAAAATGCATGAGACAGAGAGCAAATTCTAGGGTCTTCCAAGTCACTTTCGAGGTTCACTTTCCTGTTTTGCATCAGTAGAGATGGAGCCCACAACCTTATAACCCATAGAGAACTTTACATATCCTTGAACAAGAGCCAAGGGTAGCGGTCCCCCAGCAGACAGCACTGCTGCAGTCACTGGAGGGTCCAGAGATGGGTGCTTAGGGCGCACACTGGACTCTGGGTCTCAAAGCAGTTACCTCTAGAAGTGGAGGACTCGGAGGTTGGGACCATCCTCTCCTCCTCCGCCTCTCTTTCACGGATGTGTGTCCAGTGCACATCAGCCTGGATTGCCAAAGGATCCGCTGCATTTATGATCTGCTGCAGCCTGTTGTTCCCAGCTGGGCGCCAGGTCCCCAGGAAGGAGGAGACAGGGGAGGACAGAAGGAAGAGTGAACAGTCAAGGGGACGAGGGGATGAGACACCACAGAAAAGGAAACAGAAAGTTACAGTGTCTGCCAGGACCAGTTTGAATCAGAAAAGTAAAAACTGAGAATATACATGCATGTGCACATGTACACACACACACACACACACACACACACACACACGCTCATTTTGATTTAGTTATTCACAGCTTTACACAGACTTCTCATTTTCAGTGAGCTCCACATATTCCACCTCCAAATACAATGGAATTTTTCATTCTGAGGCTCTTTCCATTCTGAAGTGAATTTCCATCCTGAAGGGCCCACATTGCCCAGGAAGGAACAGGGCAGATGACCCTTACTTCTCAGGGCCATCCTGCCAGGGGCCCCAGGACTTGGCTGTCAGCTAGCACAGCATGAGCCCCCAGGACATACTTCCTGTTGGTCAAAGCAAGGTGCTTACCACCACCTGCCAGGCCAACTGCTTCTCCCTTAAGACTTAAGTGGAGTATTAAGACACAGGTGGGCAAGGACAGTGCCACTGCCGGGAGCCAGACAACTACCCAGGACACAAATGTGCTTTGCTGGGACTTTAGTTTTTATCGTCTACAGCAAGAGCTGCTGAAGAAAAGTACTTTTGCTAGAGGCCACACGCTGTATGCTGGGGCTGTGGCAGGGGCACTGACGTAGGAGGACAGTTTTGGGGGTGGGAGGGGGCAGGGAGCAACAGCTGGGAGAGGAAGCAGAGCTCTGTCCAGTGCTCAGGACAGGAGTGAGATCAGTGCCTCTGATCCTCCTGTGGCCGAGACCCTTCCTTTCCTGCAAACTGTACCTGGAGCTCTGCTGACTCCTATGGACATGAGATCTGCTTCTTAGCTAAATGAAAACTCATCAGCATCCCTTTCAGATGCTACTGCTGGCAGAGCCAGTGGAATTTGCATGCAGCCTCTGCCCATGGTCCTCTCATTAGTGCTTAGATCATGCCATACAGTAGGGTTAAGATAAAGGGATAGCCAGCAACTAGGGTTTGGGGGCACTGCAGAAGGGAGGAGAGCTATTCAGGCAGCAAGAGCAGGTGCCACCGATCTGAAGGTCTTTGGGGCTTCCATCTGGGAGTGTATGCACCCCTCCAACACTAACTGGACAGCCTGTCACTATTACAATGTTGTATCTTGAGGTGATGGAGATGTGACATGGCAGAAAGCACAGGTGAAATTTCCAGTGTGGATGTTGAACTATACTGTGACATGGAGAGGTGGCCCCAGAGGTTCCCTTATAGGTCTCTAGAGATTCATAGCCTATCCCCAATACCAGCTTGCCCTGATGGTGCTGGTAGGGGCTGAAACACAGTAAAATCACTAACAGCTTAGATTTGTTAGGACTGGGGAGAGTGAGTCACAGAGAAAAATGCTAGTCCTTTTACTTTGCCTTGTAAGGAACAGATGGATGAGGTAAGCCCTTTCTATGCCTCCTGCCAATATACATTTCTTTTAGGGGAATTTAGCAGCATGGGGTACCTGGGGTAAGACCAAAAAGCTATGGCTGTGTAGTGAGGTTTAAGTGGATAAGGGGAACTCATAGCAAAAGCTACCAGGACAGAGGTGGGGTAATGTTCTATAAGACTTGTTCTCTGTCCTCAGGAATCTGTTGACTCACATGCTATTCTGTGCTTTTCCAGGGACAGGTGTCCAGCTAGGTATGCACAAAGTCCTTGAGGGCAGCTCTACAAAATACATCTTTTCCATGTGGGACCTGCTCTTGAAAGCAAATTTTGGAGGTTGTTTGGGAGCCAGGATGGAGATGGTCAGGGGGCAAAGTGGGTACCTTCACATGTACCCATTTCTTCTTCCTTTGAGAGATGCTGGAGCCACTGGCCTTGGAGGAGTTCTCTGTCCCAAGGGCAATACTCCCCTTCTACAGCAGGGGGAGCCAGACACCCACAGACAGCACCAAGAATCCCGCAGAGGGGTGGGGGGGGGGGATGGGGATAAGTGGAGAAAGAGGGAATGGAGGGAGGGAAGAGAACAGAAGGCAGAGTTATCTTCTCCAGCTGCAAGCAGGAGTGAACTGACATTGCCCACACAGGAATCAGGTCTGCTGCCCCGCAGATGCACTGCAGGCTGGGGGACAAAGGCTTCATGTGGGAACAGACCTTGGCTGAATGTGCTGTTTCTCTAGCTAGAGGACTGGTCTTGACATTAGTTCCCAGCCCAGGGAAATTAAGTTTCCACACAGGGAAGGTGGGTAAAGCCTCCTGAGTTGTCACATGGAGATTATGACATCTCTAATGATTCAAATACCTTTCCCTGTGGGAGCTGGGAAGGGGTTGGACCCACTATGACAAATGAGAACACATGGTTGCTCTGGGCCAGCATGGAGTAGCAGACATGGTAGAAGGGAGAGAAACCATGCTCCAGCCAGTGCCAGGCTTCTAGAACACACCTTCTTCATGAATCATGAACCTGAATAGGCAGAGAGCAGGTCTGCTCAGGTTCCTCTTTGCCTTCACAGGGGTCAGCGCATGAAGACCAGAGAAGCTCCCTAGGGAAGAAGCCTGCGCATCACCAAGGAAATGTCCTGACTCTGAGCATTCCCTCTGGGAGAGGGCTGGGCAGCGAGCACACAGAATTCCAGGACAAGCAGATCCACCCTAGGAGCAATGGTGCCACTGAGAGCCAATTCCCCGTGTCTATGCTGTCAGGAACTGGGGCTTGGACACTGGAAGGTCCACATCCTTTCCTTTGGCTCTGTGCCCCTGGGAAGCAAGTGTGGCCCTCCTTGGGGAATCAGGTCTCCTTCCTCATCACTCATGGGCCCTCTGCAGCAGGATTCTTTCCCCTCTCTGCATAGCCAGAGAGGGGCAGAATAGAAAATCCTCAAGTCTAAGGCAAAAGGATTAATAGAAACGAACACATTCCCTAGGCCCCAAAGGTTGCTGAAGCCAGTCCAGTGAGCACCTAAGATCACAGCAGCCTGCTATCCAAGACCATGGTGACTTCTCTAGGAAGCTGAATTTCTTTGCCTTATTAAAATAAATTTCTTTACATGTAACTGTAGGGAAAAAAGAGATAACCTGAAAAAGCGAAAGTAACCTAAATTGGACAAAGTCCTATGTCTGGCGCTATCTTTCACTTCTAATTAAAAACACAAATGTGCACAAGGGACATTATTCACAGTGTGACAGCCTGCCAGACACTGGATGCTTCCTCTGTCCTGCCTAAGATCTGGAGCAAGTACGGGACAGAACTAGTCTCAGGCTCTGAGGCGGGCTTCCTGTGACTCCAGTAGCCCCCGCCCCACCAGAAACACAGCCAGAGGGGTGGGAGGTGGGATGGAGTCAGGGCTAGAAAAGACTCTTTCTGACCTTCACTGGACTCTTCTTCTTCTTCATCGTATTCTTCTTCCTCCTCTTCTTCATACTCCTCCTCTTCTTCCTCCTCTTCTGGCTCGAAGCTCTTGGAGGCTTCTAGCTGCTCTTCGCTTCTTCCCTTCAGAAGAGCGTGGATCCTCACCGCCTCCTTCCAGGGAACACCGCCCAGGTCAGAGGTGGGTTGTTGATCATCATCTTCCTCGTCTTCCTCCTCCTCCATCTCTGACTCGGAACTGCTAAGAGGAAACCACAGCACACGGAGGAGATTCAGAGCCGCATGCACAGGCAGCAGCTCCCAGCAAAGCAAAGAGAAGCAGGACGGGATGGTACCCTTTCCTGGTCAGGGAAGGGACAGGAAGGAGTGTACTGATGGGGTAAGATGACAGGCACACATGTGCAGCCCTATGCAGACCCACCCGAGGAAGAGCCCAGCCTGTGGGGCACAGTGACCACTCACTACACAAAAAAACAGAGAGAAAGTCCTTGCTTGCCCTGACTCACTGTTTGGCTGGAGAAACTCAATTGGCTAGAAGCTTCTTGTGAGAAGTTTCATGGGTGGGTTAGAGATGAAGAAGGAAGTCCCAGAAGGCTGACCTGAACAGGTGTGTGCATCAGGGTGTGTGTGCATGCTGAGGAAGGACTGAGGACAAGGCAGCAAATCCAATCCTCTGTGTTCCTTGAGGTCGTACAAAGTGTCACACAGACAAAGTACAGTAAAGGCCTCATCACCAGCACAGGTATAGCAGGGACCCTAGGAAGGGTCTCACCCCCGTCCCCTTGGAATCACATCTGACATTCTCCTCATCTGTTCCCTTCACAGCACAAAGCCAGCTTGGCTTGTGATGAGAACAGCACTACATTCAGTAACGTATGCAAAGACAAAAATCCAACCTCTACTCTCCTTTAGGCCCTGTAGGATACAGGATATGAGGAAAACTCCATGCCCAACAGTGCTGTGGCTGTGCTGTAAGTTTCCAGACCCGCTTCATGGTCAGGAGCCTTCATCCTCTGTCAGAGGACCTGGTTGGAGAAAATCTGCCCTTCAGAATAAGGCACTGGACTCAACTCTAGGCTGTGCAGTCCTAAGCCCCAGCGGCATGGGGTGGGTATCCAGTCTCAGCTTCCTGTGGAGGTGGGGTTCTCCATCCAGGGCACCTCCTCATAGCCCTTTTGTATATGAGAGTGAGCACAAGCACACACCAGAATGAGGACAATGGTGCTCAGTGTGAGAGCTGTCTCTCATGAGGGGATCTGGGGTGAAGTGAGGGCTCTGTGTGATGAGAGGATCTAGGGAAGCCTGGCCATACCAGAAAGAACAATGATGTGATTTAGGGGAGGGACTTTAGGTTAACTTGAGGACTAGGTCCATCACACGGGCTATCAATCAAAATTCATTACATGATGGGGGCTAGAGAGATGGCTCAGTGGTTAAAAGTGCTAGCTGCTCTTGCATTGGACCCAGGTTTGGTTCCCAGCACCCACATGGCAGCTAACAACCATCTGTAACTCCAGTGCCAGGGGATCTGATGCTCTCTTCTGACCTCCATGGATATTGAATGACATGGATGCCCTTACATGCATGCAGGCAATACATCCATACGCACAAAATAAAAAATAATAAATAAAATATTTTAAAAAATCACTATGTAAGTAATGGAGTCCCAATAAACACTCTAAACTCCCAGACCCCAGGTGAATGATACTTAGAACGCAATGTCATACATGGAAACTGGGAGCATAGCTGTGGGCATGGCTCCCATAGGGGAGAGGGCAATGGTAGCTCAGAGTCTTGTAGTTTCCTGGACTCTGCCATATGAAAGTCTTTCTACAGCTAAGTTCTAAAACTCTGCGTCCTTTCCCTCTGAGAGGCCACAGGTATGAGTGTGATCACTTTCAGCAAGTTCTGAGTCCCTCTCAAACTGCTAAGCCTTATGGCGTTTGTGGGGGAAAGGCTGAACTTGTGAAAGGGCTGAGAAGTGAGCATATTCCCTCTTGTCTGCTAACTCCTCACAGTGACACATTGACTTTCCCACTGCCAGCTGTGTGACCACCTCAGTTATGATTACACTCTCTGAGCTGTGGTCCTCAGTAGCCGCATCATGTGATGCCTGCCTCACAGGCATGCTGTGCCGGCTAGGCACTGCTGACTCATCATTCCTGCAGTGTGCTAGAGCTATTCATTTATTTACTTGCTTATTTACTCCAAGAACCATTCACTCCTTCATTAATTGAAGTTTTTTTTTTTTTTTTTCTGAAATAGGGTCTCACTATGTATCCCAGGCTGGCCTGAATCCTAAGTCCTCTTGCCTCTGCCTCCTGAGTGCTGGGGTTATAGGCGTGCACCACCATGCACTGCTTGAAGAAATCCTGAGACCTATAACTGAGCCAGTGGACACAGAAATAAGAGCTGCACCTTTACTACACCCACTCAGCTAAAGCAGACCAAGAGCCTTCTATTTACGTTGTATGCACCAACCAGTGGAAACTGCAGAGGTGATCCAGGAAAGACCCTGCATCCTTATAAGGTATGTGTGTTTGAGTGTGTGGATGGGGGAGCAAAGATCTGGAGGGGTGGTTTGAAGGTAAACATAAAAATTTCAGCCTTGGGGTTGGAGAGATGGCTCAGTGCTTAAGAGCACTGACTCCTCTTCCAGAGGATCCGGGTTCGATTCCCAGCTCCCACATGGCAGCTGTGAACCGTCCTTAACTTGAGTTCCAGGGGGAATCGGATGCCCTCGTCTGACCTCTGCTGCATTGCATGACAGTGTACTCACATGCATGCAGGCAATACATTCATACACATAAGAATCAATAATAAAGTATTAAAAAAAAGCCAGGCGTGGTGGTGCATGCCTCTAATCCTAGCACTTGGGAGGCAGAGGCAGGTGGATCTCTGTGAGTTCAAGGCCAGCCTGGTCTACATAGTGAGTTCCAGGACAGCTGGGGCTACAGGGAGACCCTGTCTCAAAAAGACCAAAAAAAAAAAAAAAAATCAGCCCGGTGTGTCTTTAATACGAGCACTTAGATCTCTGTGAGTTTGAGGCTAGCCTTGTCTACATAGTGAGTTCCAGATAAGCCAGGACTACATAGTGAGGACCCCAATTCCAAAAAACTCCAAGAATTTGGGCTAGGTATGGTGGTACACAGCTGTAGTTCCAGCATTTGGGAGGCAAGATAGGAGGATCACTGTAAGTTCAAGGCCAGTGTGGCTTACACATTCAGTTCTAGGTCAGCCAGGGCTATAGAGTGAGACTATGTCTGAAAAACTAAAAGGTTGGGGCTGGAGAGATGGCTCAGTGGTTAAGAGCACTAGCTTTTCTTTCAGAGGACCTGGGTTCAATTCCCAGCACCCACATGGTTGCTAACAACTCTCTGTAACTCCAGTTCCAGGGGATCTGACACCCTCTTCTGACCTCCCTGGGCACTGCATGACACAAGTGCACTTACATACATGCAGGCAATACACTCATACAGATAAAATAAAAATAATAAATAAAATACTTTTTAAAACCCGAAAGGTTGAAAAAATGAAAGAAAAAAAATAATTTGGACAATGGAAAGCTGGCCTATGTTTTGAGTATTTCTCCCTATTTTCTTTACTGTGCGGTGTTTCTACTGGTTTACTTTCTTTTTTTTATATTTTATTTATTACTTTTATTTTATGTGTATGCATGTATTGCCTGCATGTAGGCAAGCACACCCATGTCATGCAATGCCCACAGAAAACAGAAGAGGCTGTCGGATCCCCTGGAACTGGAGTTATGGACAGTTGTTAGCTGCCATGTGGGTGCTGGGATTCAAACCCGGGTCTTCTGCAAGAACTGTCAGTGTCCTTAACCACTGAGCCATCTCTCCAACGCCAGGTTTACTTTCTTATTAAGGAATGTGTGCTCTGGGTGCCACTTACCATTGATCCAATATGAAGTGAGGACAAGAAGTCTTCTGTACTCAAATCTCTGTCCCCACATCATGGCTGAGGGTGCTCAGTGGCTTGTTTAGGGAGGTTGGGAGAGGGATGGTGCCTGGCTTCCCAAGAGAGGGGCCTGAGCACAGCCTGACCTCACCTGTGCCATGTTATTAGGGTGGCTGCACTGTGCATAATTGGGGCAATGAATACATCTCCTATGATGAGGACAATGAGGCCCCATGATGGCTATTAGTGCCACTTGGACTAGTTTTATGACAGACAGCTCAGAGGCTGTGAGAGTGTGACAACCAGAGCGGAAAGGTCAGTCCTCACTTTTCACCATCAGCTACAAGCATAAGTGTTTGTAAGAGGATTTCCTCTTGCTCCTGGAGACCTGGGACAAGCCAAGCAGCCTTCCAGTCTGCCAGAAGGACCAAGAGGAACCTGCCAGATGCTTCAGGGAGCTTCTCTCAAGGCTATGCTGTCACAGGACCTCAAGGACAACATATGCTATGCAGCTCTCACGTCACACAAGATTCAAGGTATAAACCTCAGGCCTTAATTTTTTGTCTTTTATTTATTTTATTTTTTGTTTTGTGGTTTTTGAGTCAGGGTCTCCCTATAGCCCCAGCTGGCCTGGAACTCGTTATGTAGACCAGACTGGTCCATGATCTCATAGAGATCTGCCTACCTCTGCCACTGGGATTTAAAGCATATACTGTGGCTGGAGAGATGGCTCAGTGGTTAAGAGCAATGGTTGCTCTTGCAGAAGACCTGGGTTCGATTCCTAGCACCCACATGGCAGCTAACAACTGCCTGGAACTCCAGTTCCAGGGGAATCCAGTGCCCTCCATGGGCGCACCTATATACCTGCAGGCAATACACTTTTACACATAAAAATAATAAATAAAATATTTAAAATCATGAACCACCATGCCCAGCAGTTTTGTCTTTTATTCATTTATTTTTTTTTGCAGGGCTGGGGATTAAAATCAGAGTCTTGCCTGTGCTAAGCAACTGTTCTACCACTGAGCTACACTCTCAGCCTCAAGGTTCACTTCAGATCCCCTTGTTGACCTAGGCACCAAAACCTCGGGTTCTGGCTTGTCAAGGTGGGAGGGAAGGCATCTGCAGTGGGTTGGACCCCCCGAACTACAGCATGGAAACTTTTTTTTGGTCTTTTTGAGACAGGGTCTCCCTGTAGCCCCAGCTGGCCTGGAATTGCCATGGAAGACCAGACTGGCCTCGAACTCCCAGAGATCCACCTGCCTCTGCCTCCCGAGTGCTGGGACTAAAGGCGTGTGCCACCATGCCCAGCATGGAAACTTTTTAAATGAGGACAATCCATACAGTGGCAAAAATGCAACAAAGACATCCAACTTCTTCCCTTCTGAGAAGAAAGGATATTTTCTCAGGGCCTCCTGGGAGAGATGGGGGACTGGAAAGTCTAGCCATCAAGATTACCTTCCCAGCTGGGCACTGGGGAACAAGTGGGAGGGTGAGGCAGGAAGATAACAGGTTCAAGGCATGCCTGGGCAACTTAGTGAGACCCCCATCTCAAAGCAGAAGGTCAGAAAGAGGGCTAGGGGTACAGCTCAGAATAGAGTGCTTGCCTAGACAGCATGAGCCATGGGTTCAACTCCTGAGGCTTTGCAGGCAGCGCATGACACTTGTCTTTGTCAATGATCTTTCCTTTCAAGGCACTTCCCCTTCCCATGGTTTGAAGAGAAACAGGAACCAGGGAATCATAATCATGTATGGCTTTCACTCTTAGGTTAAGCCTCTCCTATTCAGAGACTACAGTCTGCTCTGACACACGCTGATGTTCCATGGACCCTGACAATACTCTGTTGCCAAGCAGGGGGCCAAAGGAGGCACACATTGTTTTCTGAGGTTCATCCAGTGGAAATCTCATGTGTGCTCAGCCAGGACTCACATTCCTTACAGTCTCTGCAGAAAAAGGGGCAGAGGAAACAAACACCAGCCTTCCTGGTGCATCAGCCAGAGAGGGGGGTACACTGTGAGTGGACATGTGACTAGTGTTAGCGACTGCTGGCATTGACCTAGTGACCACTGTGTGCCAGGCATCAGTTTATTTGATTTAATTCTCACAATAAACCCATGAATGGGGCTAGACAGATGACTCAGTGGTGAAGAGCACTGGATGCTCCTCCAGAGGACCTGGGTTCAATTCCCAGCACCCACATGGCAGCTAACAACCATCTGTAACTCTTCTGACCTCTGTGCGCATTGCACGACATGGGAACATTTACATACATGTAGGCAATTCACTCGTACACATAAAAATCAAAACAATCTATGAAGTACAGTGTCTTTTGTGGATGGGGAAACTGAGGCACAGAGCAACAAGTGACTTGCTTACAGGCAGTGGATGGTAGAGCTGGATTTCAAGTCCAGGACTGTTAGACTCCAAAGCCATGTTTTAACATATCACACTACACTGCCCACAATGGATGGCTGAGTCATGTTCTCTGAGCTGAAGGAAAACAAACTTCTGGGCTGGACTAGGTAATCCATGCCCAGCTTGGATAAAGTAATTCTTAAAACTATGTCAGTTCTCATCTTCAGGGCTAATCCCTCACTAAGGAGGCTGAAAGTTGAGGTCAGAGAGATGGCTCAGCAGTTAAGAGCACTGGCTACTCTTGCAGAGGACCCAGGTTTGGTTCCTAGCACCCATATGGTGGCTAACAACTGTCCATAATTCCAGTTCTAGGGAATTTGACGTCCTTTTCTGGCCTCTGTGGGTTATGTACATGTAGGCAATACAAAGAAAACAAAACAAATAATGAAAACAGAAGGCTGAGGGCTGCACATGCACCTGACGCAGCTTGGTGCGGTAGGGAAGATGAACACAGCATACCGTTTCTAGCACCTCACTGCTTCCCTAGGGAAGTGAGGCAAAATCCACAGCTCCTGTATGTGGACCCCTCACTTTTTTGAAGCATCTGATACTAGTCTATTACTATAATTGTTTTTTTTTCCACATTTTTCTAAAAGGTTTTTTTTTTTGTCTTTTTGAGACAGGGTCTCCCTGTAGTCCCAGCTGTCCTGGAACTCACTATGTAGACCAGGCTTGCCTTGAACTCACAGAGATCCACCTGCCTCTGCCTCCCGAGTGCTGGGATTAAAGGCATGTGCCACCACACCCAGCCCTTTTTAAAATATTTTATTTATTATTTTTACTTTATGTGTACGCATGTATTGCCTGCATGTAGGTAAGTGCACCCATGTCATGCAATGCCCCAGGAGGACAGAAGAGGCTGTCAGATCCCCTGGAACTGGAGTTATGGACAGTTGTTAGCTGCCATGTGGGTGCTGGGATTCGAGCCCAGGTCCTCTGCAAGAACAGTCAGTGTTCTTAACCATTGAGCCATCTCTCTAGCCCCTCTAAAAGGTTTTTAATTAATTATTATATATTTTTTGGCAGTGCTGGAATGGAACACAAGGATTGTATATTCAAGGCAAATGTTCTCCTATGAAGTCACACCCAAACCCTTGCCTTTTTTTCTCTCTTTAACTAGAGCTTAAATAAACTAGGGGCATTTTTGGCACTGTGTAGATGGTGATAAGAGTACATGACCATCCTTCATCCTTCATCTGAGTGCAGGAGGGTGAAGTGTATCTCCATGGCACTCTGGTTGCAGAGTCATTATGTGACTATGGTTTATAGTCAGTGATGGCTCTGGAACTACACACACCAAGAGGAGGCTGTCTCTTGAGTGCACAGAGAAGCTGTCTGTGGGGCTAGCCGAAGAAGCACTTCATCCATAGTGTCTGCTCCAGATCTGAGAACTGGGGTTGTAGGTGAAAGCAGCTGTGCTCAGCAAACACACTCTGGGAAACATTATTGGGCCTTAAAAAAAAAAAAAAAGGCTTTCTTCAAGGCCAGCCTGGTTTACATAGTGAGTTCCAGGACAGCTGAGGCTACAGGGAGACCCTGTTTCAAAAAGACCAAAAAAAAAAAAAGGCTTTCTTTATCACCATGTTACCCATCCCTATCACCACTCAATGCTAGTGCTTGCTGTGTGAGAGATGCTTGGTCTGGAGCCTCAGTTCTGACATAGAGTCCTACAGAAGAGAGTCTGGTCTATACTGATTGCCCTTCCTTTTCATCCTGTTCTCTCCACATCAACCTCTACTAACACTGGAAACCAGCACATGGGACTTCCATTGGGGTGAGAGGATTCATGGCCCCCAAAGGCATCATTCACCTGAACAGAATTAAACATTGGTAAAGCCTAACATCACTTGTGTGTGGGCCCCTAGCATGCAAGCCTTCTGCTCCCTCCCTTTACCCACAGGAGCTCTAAAGAGCCCCAGAAAGGCCAGATGGCTTCTCCAAGGCTGCACAGTAGCTGGTGGCTGGCTGAGTGGCTCCTAATTCAACCCTCTATGGAGCAACATGCCCCAAACATGCTGTTTTCTATCTGCTTTTCTTCCTCTGCAGGTCTTTCCCCCTTTCACAGATTTGTAAACAACTGGTAGACCGCAATAGTGGTTTATTTCTTTCTGTTATCTTTTCAATAACCAACACAGGGCTAGGTAAACTCAGTAAACCTTATGGATGTGATTCTTACTGGTCCTGTTCCATCTACTGAGAGCTCCCTATGAGGCATCAGACTTACAGGGTCCTAAGTAAGAATGGCTGACCTTGATTTCGAGGCAAGGACTTTGATGGAGTGGGGAGAATGGACCATGGGGCAGCAGGGAAAACAGGAAAAATCCTGGACTTGGACCCAGGAAGCCTGAGCTGGAATTTCAGCTCGTCCTAGTCACCATCAGTTTCCTTACCTACAAGCTGACAAAACACATATCTACTTCCCAGGACTGCCATGAACACAGAGTGTGATAGTTGCCTTTGGTTATTAACTTGACACACCTGGGAAGAGGGACCCTCAATTGGGGAATTTCCTCTATTAGATTGGCCTGTGGACATGTCTGTGGGGCACTTTCTTTTTTTCTTTCTTAAAGAAAAATTTTTTAGGGGCTGGAGAGATGGCTCAGCATTTAAGAGCACTGACTGCTCTTGCAGAGGACCGAGGTTGGATTCCCAGCACCCACACGGCAGCCATGAACTATCCTTAACTCCAGTTCCAGGGGAATCGGAATTCCCTTCTGACCTCCGCAGCATTGCACAACCCAGGTGCACTCACATACATGAAGGCAATATACTCATACACATAAAATAAAAATAATAAATAAAATATTTCTTAAAACTGCCTTATTTTTCCATTACTCATGGTTTTATTGTTTTTTAGCTACATCTGCCTTTTTTGTTTTTGATTTCATTCTTTTAGAAGTACCCATGTCATGCAGTACCTGTGGAGGTCAGAAGAGTACATTGGATTCCCCTGGAACTGGAGTTAAGGCTGGTAGTTAGCTATCATACGGGTGCTGGGAATCGAACCTGGAGTCCTATGGAGGATCAGTCAGTGCTCTTAACTGCTGAGCCATCTCTCCAGCCTATGGGGCACTTTCTTGATTGTTGAGTGATGTGGGAGGTTGGTGGCGCCACCATGGGCAGGTGGGCCTAGGTTGATTAAGAAAGCAGGCTGAGCAGAGGCCAGAGGGGTAGGCCCGTAAACAGTGTTCTTCCATGGTCTCTGCTTTAGCTCCTGCCTTGACACTGTTCAATGATGGACTGCAATGTGGAAGTGTAAACCAAATAAATCCTTTCCTCCTCAGGTTGGTTTTGGTCAGTGTTTTCTCAGAGCAACAAGAAAGCAAACTAGGGCACATGGTCAATACCATGCAGCGCAAACTCTGAATGTTTACATGTGCCAAGGATGAGTTTAAACACTGTGTTCCTATCTGCCCCTTAACCATCACATCAGTTGAGGAAGGCTCTAGCATTGGCAAGGAAACTGAGATACAGTGGTTACAAAACTCGCCTCGGGTGGATCTCTGAGTTCAAGGCCTGCCTGGTCTACACAGAGTTCCAGGTCAGCTGGTGCTACAGGGAGACCCTGTCTCAAAAAAAAAAAACCAACCCCCCGCCCCCGGCAAAAAAACTCGCCCAGGTAAACCATGGGCATGGGCTGACCTGCTGGCCACATCCTCTTCGGTGCCCTTGTCTAACACGCTGCTCAGGTTGTGCTCTGCCTGTGTCTCCTCGGGCACCTCCTCCAGCTCCTCAACCAGCCTCACAGAGCGACGGTAGTTCTCCAGCTCGATCCTCTCTGGGGTGCCCCTCAGCCTCTTGGCGATGCTGGGTTCCTCTAGACCATTCATGCTGGAACCTGTGGGAAAAGCAAAGATACAGCGCTCTGAGGATGAAGGACAGAAATGGAACTGCAGTAGTGGATGATGGGAGCTGGTGTTGGATGAAAGAGGGAACGCCAGGCATTGGAACGGCCACAACTCATCTCCCAGGAAAAGACTGCAGCCCTCCTGTGAAGTCAGAACCTGGGTGACTGAAACCTGAAGGGCTGAGGATTTGCCAGAGGACAGGACGTGATGCTGGTGTGTGTGGCAGAACTTCCATAACTCGGAGAAACAAAGGCCACTCATCCACTCTTCTGTGTCACCTGGGCCCCAGTCAAGTCAAGGGCAGATACCATCTAACCAGTGATGGTGACTGGGTGAGGATCCAAGGATGGATCTTCTCACTACCAGGGACCAAGGGCAAGTCCTCCCAGTGGCCCCACACACTGGGTCTGGTAGGGCTCTGCTGAGGTATCCTGTGGACCTGTCACATAGGATCTGTCTGTATCCTGTGGTCAGGTTTGTGGTAAATATTTTGTATATCAAGGACACCACAGAGGTGGTACTGAGCTCTTTGTGCATGGTTGTTTGGTGGAGGATGGAGCCAGGCTTAGCATTGTGGGGGCAGATGCTGTCAATTTAATGCGCTAACATACAAGCACATTTTCACTGTAAATAACCACCTGTGGGGTGATACTCAGAAACCAGAGAGCCCTGCCCCCAGCATTCTTTCACCCAGGCTTGAGCCTCTATCAATGATCTTGGCCTATCTATGGTTAGAATGGTGGGGAGGGGCACTAAAAGGTGATTTAAAAAATTTTATTTAAAAATATTTATTATTAATTATTATTTTTTATGTACAAGTGTATTGCCTACATGTATGAAAGCACACCTGTCATGCAATGCCCTCGGAGGTCAGAAGAGGGTGTTGGATTCCCCTGGAACTGGAGTTAGGGACAATTGTTAGCTATGTGGGTGCTGGGAATTGAACCCAGGTCCTCTGCAAGAGCAGCCAGTGCTCTTAACCCCTAAGCCAACTCTCCAGCCCTCTAAAAGGTGGTTTTTAAAAATTCTGTCATTCCTATGGTGCACATTCATTTTTGAACAACATTAAGAAATCATGGTGTTTCTAAAATTAATTGTTAGGTTTGAGGCATCTATGATTCTCTTAACCTAAAGCAGGCACCCTGTTTCTCTTTTCACAACTGTTCCTCTCTGATGTTCTTTACTGTCCCAGTTCGACCCCCACCCCATTGATGCTGTGATGTACCTGATGCATCATGATAAGGCTCAGTCAGATTCATCCAGGTCAGATTCTGATTCCACTAGTGACTGGCAGGGATGTTAGAAAAGCTACATACTAGTCAAAGTCACGTCCTGGTCTGTGGACAAGGACAATACCTGCCTCCCAGGGCTAGGACGGATGTTGAATGAATATATCCTTCCACTAGGAATGCCAGCTCTACACCCCCAGCACACTGGTTACTTTCCTCTTCCTGTTAAGCTGAGCACACAGGCAGCATTCAGCAAATATAGGCGAAGCCATGCGCCTGATGTCCAGTTACATTTCTACCATTTATTTGGGTGTATTCCCATACAGGGGTTGGCATCCGTTTGTTCGGCACCAAAAACTGAGTTGTGTCAAAGACACACAGGAAGAAGTGTCAGTGTTAAGCCAAACACACACACACACACACACACACACACACACACACACAATGTAATACAGACACACACACACACACACACACACACACACACACACACCACACACACACACACACACGCCACACATTCCTACTTGGTCTTCAAAATATGAAATGACAAAGAAAAGTCAGGAGCAGTATGGCAAGATGGCTCAGGGAAGCACTTGTCACGCAATGCTAATGACTTGAATTCAATTCCCAGAACCCAGATAAAAGTGGAAGGACAGAACCATCTCCGCAGAGTTGTCCTCTAACCTCCACATGAGTGCTGGCATGCCTCCCCCAATTATATATTCACACAGTAATAATAAATCTTAAAAAAGAAAAGGCAGAGGCCAGGTGAAAGTGTACCATGAATGTCCTTAGGTTCTGACCAGGGCAGGTCTGTGGCTACTGTGGCATTCTAAGCATTAAGAGATAACATTGTGTTTTTTTTGTTTGTTTGAGACAGGGACTCACTGTATATTGTTTGAGACAGGGACTCACTGTATAGCCTTAGCTGGCCTGCAACTCCCTATGTAGACCAGACTGGTCTCAACTCACAGAGATCCATCTGGCTCTGCCTCCCAAGTGCTGGGATTAAAGGTGGGTACTGCCACATCCAGCATAACACTGGGTTTTTGCATACACTATCATAACAACCCAATTTGGGATGACAGGTGCCCTCAGGCAGACCCTAAATAGTTCAGCAACTTTTCATGTTATGACAGGTTATACAATAAGTGCTTTGAGGGTGGGCACCTCTGTTGTACACAAGTTTATTTTATTTCATTATTTTTGATACAGGGTCACTTGCCCAGGCTAGTCTCAAATTCATTATAGCCTAGGATGACTGTGAACTTCTGATCCTCCTGCCTGTATCTCCCAAATGCTGAGATTAGGAGCATATGCCACCACACCTGGTTTAGTTGGTACTCAGGATTGAACCCAGGGCTTCATCCATTTTGGGTTAGCACTATACCACCTCAGCTACATCCCCAGTCTGTACAAGTTTTTTAACCCCTTCACATGGCATTAAAGAGAGCTTTTCTATGAATATAGGTAAGTACAAAGTAAAGTCTCAGTGCATCTGTTAGAATTTCTGGGATCTTCCACAACAGCATCTTTCAAATTTACTAAAGAATCTTTAGTGAAAAGCAAGATCTGGTGCCAAGCTCATTTACAAATCCAGGTAAATATGGGATGATGGGTCCTGATCACACATCCTTAAGTTCATCTGTCTCTCACCCTCACTTTAAACCCCCTGCTCCATTTTTCCTTACTAAGCTCAGGGACCTGAAAGTGTAAGCCATGATACTAAATGAGGGTATCTGAGATAAAGAAGGGTAGACTACAGGTAATGGATGGCAAGAGCGAGGCAGGCAGCCATGCGGGTAGATTTGGCTTACATCTTCCAAAGCAAAGCCGCTTGCCAGGCCCCAGGAGGGCATGGGCTCACTTGTGTTGGCTCATCACAGCCACATCAGTCCTTTTCTTCCTCATCAACACTCAAAGTCTCCACACAATAACAATGTTAAAGCTGAGGATTCCCTGACCACACACAGTAACATTCTTTCTTTCTGTGTGTTTGACAACTGTTCTTACACAGAAAGTAGAAAAGAACAAGCATGAAGCAAGTCCCCAAATGTAAACTTTCCAAGAGCTCCATTAATATAGAAAAATAACAGTATTTTGTCTAGATGGAAAAACAGATTAAGAACTATCACTTCAAGGAAAAAGCTAACATTCATCAATTCCAACCCCAGCCAGTCCCAGGCAGAGTGCGTGAACACCCAGGAAGAAAGATACTAGAGAAGTGAAGTCAGGTTCTTGGTGATGATCACTCCCCATGAACTCTGTAAGGATGTGGGGATCATGGCAGATGAAAACCCTCTCTACTCCTCCCTAGACTTTTAAAAAATATTTTATTATTTTTATTTTATGTGTATGAGTGTATTGGCTGCACGTATGTGAGTGTGCCCGTGTCGTGCAATGCCACAGAGGTCAGAAGAGAGCTTCGGATTCCCCTGGAACTGGGGTTAAGGATGGTTTGTAGCTGCCATGTGGGTGCTGGGAACCGAACCCGGGTCCTCTGCAAGAGCAGTCAGCACTCTTAACCACTGAGCCATCTCTCTAGTCCCTCCTCCGTAGTCTTGTAGGAAGCACAGTGACCTGGGTGTTGAAGGAAGGTCTTCTGGGAGAATATGCAGTTAACCAACTTAAAAAAAAACAACCCCCAAAAACCAAACTATTCTGCAAGGCTAGCATCACACTTCGTAAATGAGGTAACTAAAGCTCAGAGATAGTTAGCTGCCCAAGGTTGCAGCTTGGGTCAGTGGGGCCAAGTGTTGCACTTAAGGAGAGCAGTAATTCAAGAAGACTACCCTGCTGTCCCTGGATTTGACTCAAGGAAAAGGAAAGGCACATTCTCATAGAGTCTCAGTCTGCGCTCCTTTTCCAGGTTTCACATAATCTCCTGCTGTGATTCTCTACAGAGCACGTCATATTTCACCAAAGTGTCTGGAATGGCAGGCCTTTGCCTGGTGTCATTTCCCTAGAGATTCTACAAGCTCTGCAGACTAATGGATTATAAGCATCAGAACTTGGCAGTCCAAGCCCAGAGCTTGAGGCTGTAGGGAAGGGAAATACTGCTTTAATTCTGGCTTGGCTACAACAACAAAAAATAACCCAGAAGCAGTCAGAACTATTTAGACCATTCACACATCATGCACTAGACGAAGGATGCTCTGAGCCTTGGGAATTTTATGTCTTTGTAAAAATAAGGTAGAAGAAGGCTTGACTTTGTGGCCTTCACCTATAATTCTAGCATTCAAGAGGTTATATAGGGGCATTTAGGTCAGCCTGGACTACATAGCAAGATGTTGTCTCAAAAGAGAAACCAAAGCAAAATCAAACCAAAGCAAAACCATCAAATAAAAATGAGGATGAGGGGCTGGGGATGTAGCTTAGACAGTAGAGTGCTGGCCTAGCATTCATGAGGCCCTGGTTCGATCCCTAGCACCACATAAAATGGGTGTGGTAGAGGACCAGAAATTCAAGTTCATTCTTGGCTACAAAGGGAGTTCAGGCTGGCTTGAAGTTCATAAATAAGGAGGAGAAAATAGAGTTGTCTCTATCTGCCAACCTACCCAGTAGGCACCCACATGGACCTGGTGTTTACCCTAGCTTTCAGTGACAAGAGAATACTTGGGCAGGGTGTCCCAAGGACTAGGGTCCCAAAGGGAAGGCGGCACTCAGAATATACTTGGCAAGTACTGAACACTCACCAAATGCCAAATTGTGATTAACATTCCCAGCCCATATTAAGGAGGTCAGCATCTCTGATTCTCTGTCTCAAGCAAGGAGCTCTCCATCAGACAGACAGATGGTAAAGGTAGACTCAGGGAGCAAAAGAAGTGACATAGGCCTGGGTGGTGAGCATCACTAGTATTGAACACCCTCCAATCATAAGAAGAAACTGCAAGAGAACAGGAGCAAATCATGAGCTGCAGTCCCAGGACTCAGTATTTAAAATGCTTATAAGCCTGGTGCAATGGCCCACATACTCAGGTGAGGCAGGAGGATCATGTGGGCCCAGGAGTGCTTGTGTAACAAACATACTGAGACCTTTTCTCTTAAACAAACATAACAGCTGGCAGAAGCTGGTTTGAGAAGGTAAAGCATAGCTGGCCAGGTCAGGATAGTTGGCCAAGGCCACCTGCCCCTCTACCTCACATGCCTCAGACAGTGGCATCTGTACAGGGACTTTCCAGCTAAAAATGGTTTGAAAGACTTGGAATCAATTCCAAGGCTGATTTGTCTCTAAGTCAGGACAGGCAGATCTCAGGTCACAGGGAGGCCAATTCCAGCCTCACACATGCCAAAAGGAAAGAGCTCCCAGGATCTGGGCTGCATCCTAAATAGGAAAAAGGCCTTGGGCCTGACCTGAGGCTCTGTTTTGGAACAGTCACTGCCTGCATGAGCACCATACATCATTCCCAAAGCAATGTTTTCTAACAGGACAACCTACTCTCAGCTGATGTGCTCCAGCTGCCAAAAGCCTTTATTTATATCTGTCAGATTCATGGAGAGATACGAGAGACGTAGGGACACAGACAATCTTCAACGTGGTGTTGCCAGGGCCTCAGTGGCACCTCCTCTCCCCCCCTCCCCTGGCCTTCCTACCATGGAGACAAAGCTCCAGGGCTGGGTGGGGTTTTATCTCTCTCTGTCTTGAATTCATTTCTGGATATTTTCTCCATTCCTTTTTCCTTCTCATGAAAAAAAAAAAGCAAAAAGAAAAAGGAAAATGTAGCCACTGACAACTGCACATATTTATGGGGTATAGTATCTTTTCATATATGTAAACAATGGGTAATAATCAAATCAAAGAATCGGTATTTCTATCTCCTCAAATATGTACCCTGTGTATTGGGACTCTTTGGACCCTTCAAGTTATTTTGCATAGGAGGTAATATGTGTAGACTATAGTTACCTTACAGTGCTGTAGAACACCTGGCCAATCCCTCGGGTCTCAAGGTCTTTGGGTACTGGAGACCTGGCCTCCCTCCCTCACCTCTCTACCCTTCTGTCCTCAAATGACTATTCTATTCTCTCTTTGGATGAGGCCAACCTTTTTAGCTGGGGAAGCCTGAGTGAAACCTGAAATCTGACGAGGGCTAGAGACAAGGCAGAGGGAATGGAGGCAGATCTTTCCTGGTATCCCCCACTTACAGTAACCTGCCTGCAGGATCCATTCATCCAACTAACAACTCCATCTATCTTCACTGACCCCTGCTTTCAACCTGGCACTGTACCAGGTGCTCAACAACCAGTGATCTGACCAGACCTTTGTATCAGGAGAGTCTGCTTTCTGATGGAACACAGTACCACCTAGCTGTCAGGAGAGACCTGTGACCCAGGATGGGTGGATGGCGTCAGCTAGGGCCATGTTAAGAAATAGCTCCGTGCTTTGGAAAGATTGGCCCATTTGAGATGCACTGGGCTGCTATTTTGCCTTTCAGAGATTCTCCCTTAAGGCTGTGCTTTCTTGTTTTCTTTGCTTTATTTGGTGCTTCAGATTGAACTCAGAGTCTGGTTAATATAAAGTACTCCTCTCTTGCTGAGCCACATCTCCAGCACCTTCAGTTTCTGTTACCAAAAGTTGCTGAAAACCCTGGCTATGACTGTTCTTCCAGAAACACTAACTAGTTGTTTCTGTACCGATCCACATGAAAGTCTGAACTATGAGTTCTCTGAGGAAATGTTTAGGATGAAACCTGGGAAAAGAATTACCCAACTGACAGCATAATCCAAACTCCTACATCCACTGGTCAAAGTGACAAAACCACCCTGAGAAATTGGGGCACCTGTTCTCACCCACAGCCCCCATCCCTACAAGGCCATAGTGGGGATCTACCCCTCAGTTCTGCTTCTCCTGGCTTTCCCACATACTGGGATTCAGGGATCAAGTCATTTGAAGCATGGGTGTTCTAGAATAGAAGCATGGTTTGGTCCTGCTGAGAATGAAGCCTAATTCCCAGACTCCATTTCCTTTGGAATATAAACCTACAGACAGAGTCATGTGCTTTTGGTCCCAGCTTCTTGGAGGTTGGGTAGGAGGATCCCTTGAACCCAGGAGTTTGTGACAGCCATATAGGGGGGTCTCTGTATCCGAAAGAAAAACAGAACAAAACAAAAACAACAAAACAAAAGCCCCCCTGGCAAAACCAAAACTCATGAACAAAAAGTTGCATCTGGGCCCCAGTGACTTGAGTTGGGCTAGTCATCATACAGTGAAGAGTTCATCAGTTCAATCCCTTTCTTATTTTGGTCTAAAGTGCCCTATATAGGAGTTCTTGCTTAGCTCTTTGAAAACCAGAACACATAGCATCCAACTGAGGAACATTTTGATCCATAGTCCTGAAATGACAGATGGTCAATCCCTAAATCAAGACTTTGTCACCACTCAGGTGGACAACATGCCGTGGTGTTTGTGTGAGGCCTTCCTTAGCTAATTGTGGGGTATTGGCAGAGTGTTACTTTTCTCTGTTGCACCTGAGCTCATTCACCATGGCCAAAGCTACTTGAGGTCTAACTTCCACAGCTATTCTCTGATTCTAAGAGTACACCAGTACTTTGCAAGCACCAAAGCTGTGTGTAATAGAAATTTCCAAGGCACTGGCCCAGCAAAGTGCCATCTGTCTTTGCACATTTCCCCTCCAACGAGAGGCAGGGATCTGCTCAAAGTTTTCTCCAGATCACATAACATGAGGTGCTTCTTGTAAAGCAAGTGAAGAGATAAAAGTTTACTCAGCCCCCTCTAAGGCTCAGGGACTTTTACAGAAGAGGTTGGCAGAAAGAATGTTAGAGCCGGAGAAAGGGGTGGAGTGTTAATTGAAGTTTCCTCTAACCTCTACGCTGGCAAGCTATAGTCACACCTCCTCCCCATGCTCTTCAAGGAGTTGAGGTGGGAGAGTAAGTTACCACTCCCATCCAGTAAGTCACTCCCATCCTATAAGTCGACCTTAGCTGCATGTAGGGGAGGGGCTAAGGATATATAAGCCTAGAACACCTTGGGGCACCTCTCTCCCCATTTTGTGTGGGTTGTCATGAAGTGATAGGATCTATATTTGAGTGTGGACTTTCCAGTGCAGCCATAAATTCGGGGAGGGGCTCCCACTCTTCTGTAAATAACCCCCCACCCTATGTTCTCTTAGCAAGCCCAATAAAGGCATTAGGATTTTCCAAAAATGGAAAAAAAAAAAAAAGAAAGAAAAAAGAACAGAGCTAATGGAAGCCTTCATTATTCCACCAAAGCTGACCCCATGCTAGCAAATCCTTTAGTCTTTGGTTTCTTTTTTTTTTTTTCTTTTTTCTTTTTTGGCCTTTTTGAGACAGGGTCTCCCTGTAGCCCCAGCTGGCCTGGAACTCACTATGTAGAAGACCAGGCTGGCCTTGAATCCAGAGATCCACCTGTCTCTGCCTCCCGAGTGCTGAGATTAAAGGCATGCGCCAACATGCTCAAATATAATTTTTTTAAACGCATTTTTTAATGTACATATCCTCTTCTTTGCTAACAAAAATTATGGTCAGTACATCGTGTCATTCTGTGAAAGTATGTTTTTCATGTGTTATAATATCTTACAGATAAACCTCAACTGGACCCTTATTCATTAGCTATCAAAATGGCTACTTGTTTGAGGCTGGGGTGTGGTTGTGGCCAAAGCACCAGGATTTGATGGGGTTTTCTCTTAGATCTGATGAGAGCGGCACATTAGCTAAGATTCTCCCTTCCTTAGCTGATGCCCACCTTCATGAAATTCGAGATCTCAGAAAAAGTAACTGTGAAGCAGTGGGGCTCTGCTGTTGGGTGTGTGTCTCTCAAACCAGTTAAATATGAGACCCATGGAGATCTTTGTAATCCCTGGGATAGGGAGTGGAAAGCCAGATCAACAGGGCAGGCCAAGGCCATCCCTTCCCGTCTGCTTCTGCTGATGCTGCCTAATTATTCCTTCTCCTCCTCCTCCTTCTTTTTTTTTTGGTCTTTTTAAGACAGGGTCTCCCTGTAGTCCCACCTGGCCTGGAATTCACTATGTAGACCAGGCTGGCCTTGAACTCAGAGAGATCCACCTGGCTCTGTGCTGGGACAACAGGCGTGCACCACCACGCCCGGCATCACTGCCTAATTCTATAAGCAGGCCCATGTCTGCACTCTCAGAGGCCTCTCATACATCTCTATTACAGTCCTCTCCTGCTCTCAGGCTGGGGGGACCCCAAACCACAGGCCTTGCTAGAGTAGGGGGTTAGTTTAGCCACTTCTATGCTCCTGGTGTCTAGGAGAACATGAGATTAGATACTCAATGTTTCAACAGAAGAACAAGGAACAGGTTCTAATCCTATGCCTAAGCTAGAAGAGTGCTTCAGTGTCATTTTAACAATTGAGTTAAGTATATTGTGGGCTCAGCTTCCTCATCTTGCTATAGGAAATGGAGATGGTCTCTGGAGTAGCTCACACAGTGGTCTATGGGCCCTAGGAACCGATGGCAAACACTTTGCCCTGGAGAAGGGCTAGGCCACCAGACAGTAACAGTTCTAGAAAGCACTGGAGAAAGAGGAGATCTGATGGATACGGAGACCCTCAGGATGATGGTCCTTGAATGATGACATTTTAGAGTAGCTATTTCCCTTCATAGAGCAGTTTAGTTACAAGGAGCAGCTTGCATACTAGAAGACAGACCAATACTAACAGCAAGAAGGTGGTGGAAGGGCACAGAGACTCAGGACCAGTGGGAAAGGAAGTCTCTGCTGATGGGCTTTTCCCAAAATGTCCTATGCTTTTTTTGGTTCTGGGGCTGGAACCCAAGGCAATGAGCAGACAAGGTGAGGCTCTACCACTGAGTCACACCCCAACTAGTATACTTTTGGCACTTCCAGTCTGTGACCAAAGCCAGTAGCGTACATGAGGCCAGTTACATAGCCCCAGAGCAGACTTGGGTCTCTGATTCATGAAACTGATTTATGACACTTTGGGATGGATCAACGGGACAATCAAAGGTTCTCTGAAATCGGTTCTAATGCCTCTTTTTCCTTCTTTTTCCTTTTAAAGACAACAAAATCTTAAAAGTGCTCTCCTGTGTATATTTTTGGAAAGGAACTAAAATTGCCTCCAGAAATACCCATAACTACCACCTGATACTCATGAGTATCAGTTACACCTCTGTTTCCATCATTTAGAAGGTCACTGGGATTTGCCTGGAAAAGAATTGTTACTGTCTAGGGACAGAGAGGCTCCAGGCAATCAAACAAGACTCTAAAAACTCAGACTGAGGGATCAAGAATGCACTGATCCAGGCTGAGGAGAACCCTGTCCTGTGAACGCAGCTGAGGCATGAGGAGCTGGATACTGCAGTTCTGGCTCACTCTATCAGGTATCACTCTTGCACTGATTCCAAAGAGAAAACAAGGCCTTTGCACCCATAAATGGGCTATGCGGTAACTCTAGGGGGGATTGTATATCAAGGTAATACTCTGAATAATCCTAGCTCTGCTAGGATGGTGGTTACCGTAACTACCTTTTCTCAGTTTATGCATGGATAATCTAGCTTAATGTAAACCCACCCAGAGAACTGTTTATGTTTCTATTGCTACAGTGAAGAGCCCTCAGGGTGTCATAGAATCAGCTGGTGACGTCACATCCTATCCATGCAGAGTGAAGGAAAAGCAAGGACAAATTTAGCTGAACACTTGTCCATATTTAACAATGCTCCAGAAGAGGAGAGTCCTGGACTGACCTGTCTCTGTCTGCTGGTGAGGAGTATACCCTACTGGACCATCCTGCCTAATCCCACAGGGTGCCCAGACCTGAGAAGGAGCCCGTCAGTCAGCTAGTCGAACCAATCCTAATCCATTCTCCTACTCCAATTCTTCTGTCATTTTCTAGAATCTCTATGGTAACTGTATTTGATAGTCTTAAATGCTTTCAAACACATGACAAGATTTGTTTTAGCTTACTTGCTCTTTGATACAGGGTCTCCCTGTAGCCCCAGCTGGCCTGGAACTCACTATGTAGACCAGGTTGGTCTCGAACTCACAGAGATCCGCCTGCCTCTGCCTCCCAAGTGCTGGGACTAAAGGTGTGTGCCACCACACCCGGCAGCTTACTTGCTCTTTACAGTAGCCTTGTAAGGTAGAGTGGAGGACAGGTAGCTTTCCCCTACCCCTTTAAAAATTGTTTTAGATGGGGAAACAAGGCACGGGAAGGTTATGGTTGAAGATGGTGTGAATAACAGGTGGTAGCGAAGAAGCCTTGAAGAAGGCTCTGTCTTCAAGATCTACGCCTGTTCCACTTAGATCAGCGCAGCTCTCTGGGGTTGAGGTTACCACAGGGGATGAGCACATTCCGTGGATGTAGGGGCGATCCACTGGGGTTCAGAAAAGAACAGTCGTGGTTCTAGTCTGTTTCTAACTCTACCTTCTGAAGCATGCTGTCTATATGCTTAGCACACACATTATTGGGGCCCTTACGTGTGAGTAAGCATACACACATCAGGACGTATGCTCACAGTCTACAGAGGAGTGGGCAGGGAAACCCAGAGACCCCTGCTGTGGACTGCAGCATCATTTTATGTCCACCTTTCTCATTCTCACCTGCTCTTGTTCCTGACCTGCCACTCAATGGTTTGTCCTTATAAGTGGTTCTTCAACCTGACTTCTTTCTCAGGGGTCAACTGGCAAATACCTGAAGGCATTTTTTGGTAGTTAAAACTTAGGCAGGGGGATGCTACTGGTCTCTAATGGAGAGAAGCCAGAGATGCTGCCCCAAACCCTACAAGGCACAAGATGGTGCTCCAAAAAACTATCTAGTTCAAAATGTCTGTGGTGCTGAGCTTGAGGTACCCTGGCTTAGAAGATCTTTTAAATTACCTCTACTGGAAAACAAGCCCACCAAGTCATTTAGCTTTGAGTGCGCCTTGACTAGACAGTGCAGTGAGTTCAGGAATCCTCACCTACGGTGCTGACCTGAGACCTCTGACTAATGGAAAGCCTAGATACAAAAGGCCAGTGAACTAAGCCCTGCCATGCTCAGGAGACAGTCCTTGGCTTGTGTCCAGAGAGAAGCAACCAGAGATGTCAGAGACCAAGGTATGGGTCAGCTCTACTGTTGTTCATTGAGCATGTGACTAAGGTACTTACAAATGGTATTTGGGTCTCTCACTACCTGGAGCACCACCCCACCTACCAAGGGTGACTGTCCCATGCCCCACAGCACCATTTATATACCCCACACTCTGCCCAGTTCTGTCTTGTGAGGGAGGCTGAAAGATGCATCTGGTCAACTGCTCTCCTTTACCTGCTTTCTCTCAGGGGTGCTATGAGCCTGCTGACAGGGCATGGGGCTTTCAGGACACTGAGGAGGAAAAGGAGACTTGTGGATACACACGGGAAAATCACATCTTTCTTTTTGTATTCTTTTCCCATTTTCCAAAAACATTCCGCCTAGGAGCTTGAGCCTCCCTGTTGTGGCATGTCTTTCTAAGGTGAGGGCAAGCTCTGTCTGTACATGCTCAGGAGACATCCTGCAAGCATTTTTTGTTTGGCCAAATTTTATCCAACAGGGAAAATCCAAAGCTGCTCATCTGGGATAACACAGACATCCAGCCCAACATTTAGTAGTTGGTCACTTCAAGTGCACCAGGACCAAACTAGCTCAAGCTGAATTTCCAGAGAATAATTTCCAGGGGCAGAGGGTGTGGTTCAATGGTACAGTGTGTCCTTAGCATGCAGAAGGCCCAGGGTACAATGCCTAGCACCTAAATAAGAATTTCCGTATTTTTCTCTTCTAACAGGTGAAATGCTCAAACTGTCTGTATAAGAATTCGTTTTCCCCTGCACTCCAAAAACACACAGAGCAAGGGAGAGTCTTTTCTTATGTGGGCTGTGAATGGCACTTATAAGGCAGAGAATGAAAACGTCATCTCAAAGCTCAATGAGCAGTGGGGTTCTTTGAAAAAAGTATAATGGAGAGAGGGTGGCATGGCTCAGTGGTATAGCCCTTGCTAGCAAGGATCAAGTCCTAGGGTCCATTCCTAGCAGCATAACAAAATAAGAAGGTAGAGAACAAAAGTGATGCCAACAGAGCTGTAAGCTTGCTTTCAGGGAGGGTTTCCATTGGAGGGCAGAGGAGGGACTTTTTATACTTTTATGGCCTTAGGCCTGATGACAAGTCTTGACAAGACTCAAGAGGGTTGACATGGAATTTCATGTTAGTCACAGGTAACTCAAATTACACAGGTAACACTGGCATTAACTACCCCCTTCTTCAATCTCGTACATAGCTCCGTAATAAGTGATGAAATCCTTTGCTCTTTCCTAGTCCTGGGAATCACTGCCAAAGAAAAGTGGGACATGTATATTTCCTGGAATAATGAAATGCATCCTTGCTGACTTTAAAGAATATCCAGAAACAAAAACCCTAATATGGGACTGGGTATGCTGCACATGTCTTTAATCTCAGCACTCAGGAGGCAGAGGCAGGTGGATCTCTGGGAGATGGAGGCCAGCCTGGTCTACACAGTGAGTTCTGAGTTCCAAGCCTGGTGGGGTTACTAGGACACCCTGTCTCAAAAATTAATAAAACCTTAATATGGTGTTGAACCCACAGAACTGTCCCTTGTCCCAAGTGCTAGAGTGTGAGGTACCAGAAGGGACAGAGGGAAGCTGTGTAGCACAGTGGGCACACAGGCTCACCGTGACAGAATGTACTAGATTTGTGGATCTCTGGCTTTGCTTCTGTGTCTGGTTCTCTCACAGTTAACTGTATGGGTTAGTGAGCATACACAAAGCATTCAGACAGTGCCTGGTATACAGTAAGTGCTACTCATGGGTTCTGCTGTGGTTATTACCACTGTGAGCTTTCTTATTTTTCTTCTTACATTTATTTTTTTGAGATAGGGTCTTGCTATATGCAGTTGGTCTAGTACTGGGTATGTGGCCCAGGTTTGTCTCAAAATTATGGCAATCTTCCTATCTCAGTCTCCTGAGTGCTAGATTACAAATGTATGCCAGTGCACATGGCTTAGTGAGACTGGGGATTGGATCTAGGGCTTTGGGCAGGCTAGACTAGTGCTTTCCCCTAAGCTACACCTCCAGCCCTCCTACTTTGTTTTTTTGTGAGTTAGCTGACAGGTGCTAACTACAATGCTACATTGACCAGCATCAGACATAGGAGACAGCAGGGGTTAGTACACCTCCAGTTTTCCACTGTGCTTCTGAGGACAATCTTTTAGTAGGAAAGAGGCTGCAAATACAGCCAGCCCCTTGCCAGAAGGGTCAGGGCCCAAAGAGTACTTAAGGTTTCTGGCAATGCAGCAAACCAGACTTTGGCCTCTTGTAGCCCATCAGTGAGTCCCCTCACCCCACAGCAGTATAGCTGCTGCTCCTCGGAGATTCTAGACTTATGCCAGGACTGCCCGAGCCAGCACTAGGACTTCCTTCCTCCCAGCACCAATGGGCCCCAGCCAGTGCCAACCAACTCCCTAGGAAGATGAGCCAGAGAGGAGGAGAGTAGCTCACAGGTTACTCATTCTTAACAGACTAAATGCCAGGGGAGAATATTTGCTTTTTAAACAGAATCTGCCAACCTGGTCTCCAAGTGGTGAAACAGTGGGAGAGAAACCACATAGCGGGTCTCTCTAACCTGCCTTTCTAGATCCTGACATAGTTCTAGAAAAGAGGGAAACAAGAATAAACAAGCTGCTATAACCCCTTTTCAAGTGATGCCAGCGACTCCTTTGTGTCTTAGAGACAAACTCTTTTCTCTAAGGTTCCAATTAATCCTAATCACATCACATATCTCATTTTTTCAAGTTTGAATCTGAGCAGATATTAGATGCCAAGATGATTTCTCTCTCTAGAATTTTGTCAGAATACCTCTTTACCCTTGAAACAACATGAAAACACACTTTTAGGCCTTTGCCAGTAAATGGCCAGGATTTTGCCATGTGTTTGCTGACGAAGACTAAGGCCTACTAAAGCTGTGAGTTCCAACATTGGTCTTTTGTTGTTATTTTTATATTGAGAAGTCCCTGTCACTAGGTTCACCTTCCTCTGGGAACTGGCCCTGGATGAGATATATAAACACGGAGACAGTCAAACCCAGCAGCCAGTCAGCCTTGGAATCTCAGGAAGGTATGCGGCACTGGGCATGAAGGTCTTTAGCTCTGATGACAGGGACAACTTAATGTAAAATAATTCCTAAGGCCCAACAACCACAGGTGAGGATCTAAAAGGAATCAGACTACATTTCTTATGCAATAATTGTGACAAAGTGGGAATAATCTCAGTATCTTACAGAATCACAGAAGGCAGGCAATCACCCATGTGGGACAGTTTAACACAATTAGGACATAATCACAAAGAACTAAGTACAGAAAAAAGTTAAAGAAACCATAAGAGGCCAATAGGAATCCTGACTCCATTTATAAGGACCCTACCGGCCCCAAACAGTTTGTAAACAGGGGCAGAGCGGGGGCCCCGTATTCCTTTCTACTAAAGCTTCCCTAAGCCTCTTCTACCATCCACAAGAAGTCTCTGGGAGGTGCAAACCTTCTTCGCTGTTAGAGAACATTCTGCTTATACTTTCAGCACACCTTGTTGGGAAGAAAGGGTTATCAAAGACAAGACCGAGTTTAACCAGTTTGACTTAGGTTTTGATATTGATAGCAACTCAACCTTTGTCCACTGTTCTTGAAAAAGTACTTCAGACACATTCAGGGAAGGTTTCACCGGTACAAAGTTGAGAAAAAGTTGGCCTACAGGAAGTAAAAGGGAGGTGGTGTGCACGTGGCTGGTAAAACCCGGAAGTAATTCTAGGGTGTTGGGGCCCCGCCTCTCTTCCTCAAGTATGTGAAAGCTGCTTTTGCACAAACCTACACTCTCCAGAACTATGTTGCAAGGACACTTGCAGAGAACACCTTGGGTGGGGATAGGTACAACCAGCAGGCTCATAAGCCCGCCTCCCCCCCATTCATTATGACTAATTTCCTTGTTGGCATTTGCTAGATGGTTGGCTGCATGTGAGCTGTGAGGTAAGGCCATGCTTGGCACCTTGATAGTTCTGGAGCTTTTTGGAAGGGGCTGGAATTCAGGGAGGAGTCTTCCTTAAACCTCTGCCTGCTTGGAGGTATACCAGAGCCCCACTGGGCATTTTCCTTCTTGCATGTCTGGAGGGACACTTGTGGGGCTCAGGTTCTACATGGCACCACCCTGCTCCACGTTTCAGTGTGAAAATAAAGAGTAGCCTGTTTTTGCAGCCTGTTCTCCTTCCAAGCCTGTGCACTGGCCTCCCTGACAGGGGAGATGCCTTAATTAGAGAAACTGCCAGAGAACGGTTAAGAGTGAGAAGAGATAACAAAAAGTTTCAGAAAGAAACTGAGTTCCCTGGGCACTTTCCAGGGTCTTTGCAACAGGTGGCACAGAATTACACCAGCTGTTAGGCACATCAGCACTGCGTCCTAATGACGATGGCTCTATTCTTATGACTGGAGATGGGACAGGGAGGGCAGCCAAGGGTCAGTTTGAAGACCATACAAATGTATGTCTTCTTTCTCATCACTGGCTCTTGGTTGTTCACTGCACCTGCCATATCCCCATCCCTTTCTTCCTTTCCCTGGCCCTGGCATCCTATTTCAGAGAAAGAGGAGCATGTTATCTTTATCTAGAGTGCCAGGGAGGGCCCATGTCTTTGCTGTTCTATTCCATGGAGAAATTCCTCAATTTCTCAGAGTGCTGCTGCTGTTTGGAGAGACGCCAGCAAGAAATACCCACACTTCCCAGGTTCCAACAGGGCAAACTCGATATAGAATACTTCACCCACCACAGTGCCCGCTTTTGGCCCTAGTTAGCCTGTGTACCCATGGCGGGCATGCTGTTATGACAGAAGTGCTACTGTGGCTAGGTTAGCAGCAGCATGTGTGGGGACAGGATGAGCTAAGCTCTCCAGGCTTGAGGGCGGCCCAATGAAAGTACACCAGGTAACTCAGGAGGCAGGTCCCTGCAAAGACAGCAAAGAGTATGAATCCCCAGTGTGATCAGGAGCCATCACTGTGCTTGAGGGTACCCCATCAGGAGCACCAAGAGAGAGGGAGACCCTAACTGGCCCCAGTGCTCCTGAGGAACCTGTTACAGTCAGAAACGTGGGAGGAAGGCACCTGGCTCTATGTCCCCTTGGCAGAGTTGGCTCTGTGTGGAAAAGCTATCCCTCCATCTTCCTAGCCTGAGGTCCATGTACATAGGTGATATCTTTTTCATTGATTTTTATTTACAGCTGCTGCAAAGCAAAACCCCCTACACCATGACACGGGCTGCACAAGGTCCTTATACTAACAGGACTCTACATATATGAGGTATGATGACCTAGTCCCCACGGCCACCTGTGCTATCCTGATCCACAGCAGAAGTGAGGGCCCTGAGGAACAGTGGCTTCTGAGCCCACGCCCCAGACTGCCTGAGCTTGCCCTCTGCCACCCTCCAATCAAGAAAAAGGGAAAGAAAAGAAAAACTCAGAAACCTGAAGATTGTTTGGAATTTATTCTCTTAAATAAGAAAGTAACATTTGTTAAAATTAAAAAAAAAAAGGAAAAGAAACTTAAAGCACAACACCTTGGTTTCACAGTAACAGCAAAAACAAAGTTACACAATTAAATAAAAAACTCACAAAGCAACACACCAAACAACTCACAATAGCACAGATTAAAACAAGGGCAAAAACAAAAGCTTTCGGGAAGGTCAGAGTGGACAGGCATTGTGTTCCCTGGCACAGCTAATCCGCCCTCATTCTGGCTTCTTTGTACCATAGCTTTGGCATCGTTTGCTGCCCCTCTCCTGCCTCACCCAGAGGGAATGGCTGGGTGGTTAAAGGTGAACCCCTTTACTTCACTGACCAGTCTTTACTAGCATGGTGAGGCCCCTTTTGGGGGGGCCTAAGAATGTCCCACTGTTCTGCAGGAAGTAGTCAGGCACAGTAAACACCGAAAGACAGTGGAGAGCTAAGATAGTTAACCCAGTGGAGTCAATACACAGCCTGTAAGTTGACTGGAGGGAGGGTGGGTGTCTGCGTCTCTGTGGTCCCCCACAAGCAAGACTTTTCTGAGTAGGAAAATCAATGACCTGAGCTTGGGAAAATGTACTTCCTATCTTCCCAGAGATCCAGCCCTATGTCTATGCCTGCACAAAAGGCTGTGTCTCAGCTGTTGGGCTCCCCCGGGTTCCTGCCTAGGACAGGGACAGCTTCCAGAGAAAGCTCCTGTGGCCTCCAGACCAACAAGAAGCTTTAAAAACAGTCTTACTGTTATCGTTTAGGGCACAGTATATAAAGAGTACCTATCCATACATGTGAGCTTAAATCTGTACACACATACATGTATGAAAAGTGTGCATATACAAATGTTCACACTACCATCAACTCAGCTATGGCTCTAGTGGTATGGTTTGGGAGGCAGGCTGCATAGCAGCTGTAAGGCAGCACTCCCTTTGTTCGGTTTTGTAGTAGGGCCTATAAAGGAAGAGGCCCTAGGAAGCAGTGAGTGGATCCCTGACCTCCCCGTCAAGCAGGGGCCCGGGGAAGAATGCCGTTCTTTGTACCGTGTGGCTATTCTGGTTAGGGTGGGCAATGCCTGTGTTCCCTAACAGCCATCGGGATCCAAACTGTGGAAGCCAATGGATACCATGTAAGGAGTGTCTGGGGACAAGGAGCAGGCAAGTGCCACTTGTAACTACAGTATCTCCAGGACAACATGATAATGGCGGAGCATGCGCCTCCTGCCTGCTCTCTGCTGTCTGTGCTGCAAATGTTCTGGATGCTGAACCCTGGGAGAAGAGCTCTTTTGTTCCCTTCTGATGGACACCCACATCCCCTGTACCACACTTTTGGTTGTCTACAACAGGATTCCTCTAGACAAAAAAAGAATACAAACCATTTGCAACCAAGAGCTTCATTGAATTTAAGGGAACAACAATTTCATTTGGGGTTTTTCTTTGCTTGTTTTCCAGACTTTTTCCTAAACCCTAGATAGGTACCATGAGGCCAGGGTAAGGAAATCTGTGCCAGGCCCACCAATCTGTAGCAGTGAGAAGAGGAGGCTTAGAAACAAAGCATTTACAGGTTTGAGAACAGAAAGGAGGATTTCTATATTAAGAGCACATTACAAACAGAAATACCGTAAACGATGTCCCAAACAGTAGATCAAGCAGCAGCTACAGACAAGGTTACCAGAGAAAGACAATGCATTAATCCAGGCCTACATGGGGTTATTTTAACTAGTGGGTCAGGCTGTTATTTTGTTTGTTTGGGCAATAGCAGTTATTCTGGTTTAAGAGGAAAGAACAGGGAGGAAGAGTGAAGAGTTACAGAACCAGGGAGCACAGGGCCCACTGGCTACAGCCACGCTCTTCTGGCTCCTCCACAATGGGTTCCAGGGAATGCACTCAGTCACACATGACAGAACTGGGATCAGGTTAATAACCCTTCCTGTGACACACATTCTGCAAGCCTGAAGCACTGAGCCTTTTATGGAACTTTTCTGGGAGAAGTTCTAGTTAAGCTATCAAAGCTCTGGTTTGGGATTTAAAGAAGGCATTTCTATCAAAGAAGAAAAAGAAAACTATTTTATGGCATCTACATAACGTCACTCATAATTCTGCTCCTTTTTTTTTTCAGCAGCTAGGACCAAAAGTTAGCTCATGGGAAAGTGCAAGGGCTTTGAGCATGTGCAGGACACAGAGCTGTGACCCCTAAAAATGTTGATTTGACAGAGGTGGGCAAATGTGAACTCCAGGCCTGAGATCTCTGTCCCGCCCAGCTCCCTCACTGCCTAGAGGGTGCTTTAGGCTAGGGGACAGTGGCTGCCTACCTCAACTTGGAGATTCAAGCTTGGATTACTCTGGGATACCAAGTCTTGATTTTCTTGTGTTCTGCAATTTCTGTTCTAGCTCAAGTCATTTCATGGTTGTTTTGATTCTTTACCCACACTGGCAAGTCTCATGTTCTCTCTTGTAGAATATTCTTCTCCTTATCCATGGAATCCTCAATTCTTTAGAATGCCTGAAACTCTGAAATCTATTATACTTTCAATTAGACAGGCAGAGAGGCAAACTGAACAGGCCAAGAGAGTAAGCAGAATCACTGATGTTTCTTTTTAAAAGAATGTTCTGCACCTTTACCAATAAGGCCAGTGTAACTTCTTTGGTAAACCCACTACGTGGGGCTGTCACCTGATCACATGCACATTACAGCATAAGGCCAAAGTTGTGTCTGGGGCCAGAGTACTTTTCTCTGCCAGCACAGCCCGTACTCTGAAAGTGTCAACTGTGGAGTGTTGTACCTCCTACGAAAGCTTACCAAGGGCTGGGAGATTTCATAGGGCTTAAAGTCACTCATTAAGCATGGTTTATAAGCTGCGTGTCCCATCAGCAGGGCACCTAAAAAGGCTTCCTCAGAGCTTAAGAAGGGGACACAGAAGCAGCAGCCAAGTTCACCTGGCCTGGCTGCGGCCTCTGTGCCTTCAAGACTAAAGTCCTCCCCGCTCCCCACGCCCCAGGGCTCGTGCCCAGCCCCAGGCACATTCTCCCTCCTTTGGCACAAGTACAAGGGCTATCTATATGAGCTCCTTACATCATGAAAAAAAGCATTTGAAAGCTAGGAGAATATTCTTCCCTTCTCCATCACAGAAAGGCTAAATCCTTAGTTTTGATTTGAGTTTGTACCTGGCTTTTTCAGATGTGTTTGCTGTGAATAGGAGGAAATATGTGGCAGAAACAGAACCCTGTAGCTTCATAGATGCACAGTGATCCATGAGAGATTTCTGGGGCCCTTAGAGGGGTCTCAAGACCTCTCAGCAGTATACAGAACTGTGGACACATCTTAGGTTGGTTTTATGAAGGTAGAGAGAGGGCAATTTTTTAAGGAAAAAAACAACTCTCTACAGGCCTCATTCCCCGGATCCCTCTCCGCCCTGCGATGAGCAGAGCAGGCATGTTTTTCGAGGTAGGATGATACCACTAAGTTTCTGACACAGGAAGTGGTCATGACAGTGGGACAAGTAGGTCTTAACCCACACTGGAAACTCAAATGCTCTAAAGTGGTTAGGATACGATGTACCCATTAAGGGTTACAGTCACATGGAGAGCACTCTCAGCTTATCTGGACAATAGCTGGGAAATGGGATGCAAAAGAATTTCAAGTTGCAGTGAACACAAAATCAGAATGTGGGCCACAGTTACACACAGAGGCCTGTGACTGGGCTTTTCCCTGGGTCAGTGATATAGCAGCCTCTTTCGGGTTTCTGTTTACCTATAGGGTCTGGACCAAGCACCTTGGTGTGTCTGAGGGATGTGAGGTAACCCCACTTACCAGACAGCACCGTTACTGGCTCACGGCCTGCCAGTGAAACTCTCCTCCAATCTGTACCAGCACCTCCGACAGACCATAGAGGAAGGGGACTCCGAACGCAAGCAGCTGACACATGAAAAAGGAGTCCAAGGGGTTTTGGACCACTTGATGCCCGATTGAAGAAATGTTGCTTTGGAGGTGCTGGCTCATCCCTTTGGCCTTGTCACAGAGGCCAAGAGAGTGACGCACCACCCAGCCAAACAAGGAAGTGAGGCTACCTGGAGTTCTCTCTGCTGAGCTGGCGGCAGCACTGGCCAGTCCATTTGTGTCCACAGTGGGGCCATCCTGCAGGGGTCCTTTGGCCTCCTAGAAGAGTCCACAAGAAAAAGAATAATGACTATGACTGGAGCCCTCGGAACTAAGGAGGCAATGATCCCGAGACTAGTCTGTCAGTCAGCACTGATCTATCTTCTTCAGAGAGGAAGCCTTTCTTTAAAGAAACAGGGACAGATTTCACATGGAAATCTCTAGGTATCAACATCTAGACCCACTTCATCCTAGTTCCAGGATCCCCTCAGATATCAAGATCTGTGATGCCCTTATATAAAATGGTGTTTACAAGCATTGTGGTGCACGCCTTTAATCCCAGCACTTGGGAGGCAGAGGTAGGTGGATCTCTGTGAGTTCAAGGCCAGCCTGGTCTTGGTCTATATAGTGAGTTCCAGGACAGCTGGGGTTACAGGGAGACCCTGTCTCAAAAAGACCAAAAAAAAAAAAAGGGGTTTTTTTTGTTTTACAATTAAACTTAAGCAATTCTTTACAAATTTTAA
>NW_008350769.1:461597-484684 GCF_000622305.1 Nannospalax galili
CTGGGGTTACAGGGAGACCCTGTCTCAAAAAGACCAAAAAAAAAAAAAAGGGTTTTTTTTGTATTTACATCTAACTTAAGCATATCCTTGACAACTTTAAAAGATCTCTAGATAACTTATAAGACCAAGACCAAACACAATATAAATACTACATCAACAGCTGTAACACTATATTGCTCAGGAGATGGAAGAGTCTGTACAGATTCAGTACAAAAGTAGTATTTTCCACCAACGATTTTCCATCTGAGCATGGAACCCATGATAGAGTCCACGGACACAGAAGGCCAACTGTATACCTCTTCCCACTAGCCCTCCACAGTCAACTCAAGTCTTCCAAAAGAGCAGTGATCAGCCTGCATGCTGGCAAAATGCTGTTTCAGCAGTGCAGAGATTACTCAGGTCGCTTTGACAAAGAGGGGGCCACTCTCATTGAATGAGAAAGGAAAGGAGAGGCCTTAGACAAATAACTCACAGAGTCAGGGGTTAAGGGGAAGCAGGCAGTGCAGGCTGTGAGCAGTCTGGTTTTATCTGTCTGGAGAGCAGAGACTGGCTCTGGGGGACCTGAGGAAAGGGAGGGACTCCTGAGGCTGGCTCTTCTCCAGCTACTTAGAGGAGAGCTCTGACCACGTGAGAAGGGGCCCTTCTGCTCAGAATAATCCCCAAGCATCACTTTAGAGACTGCTTGAAAAGTTGGTCCATCTGCAGCCTGATTGCAGTCCCTCTCAGGCCCACTCACAGGACAGGCAACACTCTGACATTCTCACCCACATACAGGAAGGAAAGCTGTTACCTTTCCAGACAGAGGAGCCACTGCCGGCCTCTTCCTTTGCGCGTAGCCAGACAGTCGGTAACAATAGTGCGGCTTACAGTAGAATTTACCTGTGGACAGCAAGAAGTGGAGAAAGAGTGAGGAAAACTCCACAATTGTGAACCTGATTTGCTACACTGAGGCTGGTCTCTTCCAGCCAACCCCCCCACCCCCCACCCCGGGCAATTCAGGAAGGCCAGCCCTCACGCCAAGCTCTGGTTCCAGCCCTGCTCCTCTCCCAGTGCCTGATGTTGAGGTCCTCCCCTTTGGGTGTACGAAGGTTGTTGAGCTACCACCAATCAGTGCCTAGAGCACAGATGTGAGGCTTGCATGGCAAAGCCAGCAAACAAAGTGGTAGTGTGTGAGGACAAAGACATGGTCACATGAAAACTCTGAGCAGCATTTCTGGGGAAGGCAAGAATGAATACAAATGCAGGATGGAGGCGTGAAGGCTGCAGGGCTGAGGGCAGAGTCACCAACTAGATCTGACAGGACGACCTCTGCTCCCTCCACAACCATAGACTGCTACCTCTCCCTTGTACTTTAGCCAGTGCTGGTCCTGGTGGCAGGTTACAACCCTGTAGTGTGTTAAAACAATGGAGGAACTGGGCATGGTGGCCCACGCCTTTAATCCCAGCATTTGGGAGGCAGAGGCTGATGGATCTCTGTAGCCCAGACCCTGTTTCAAAAAGACTGCCCCCCCCCAATAAAAAACAATGAGAGGGTGACAGGCATGATGGCATATGCCTTTAATCCCAGCAGAGGTAAGCAGATCTCAGTGAAATTAAGGTCAGCCTGGTCTACATGGCGAAGTTCTAGGCCAGCTGAGGCTACAGGAACACCTTGTCTCAAAATAAAAGCAAAATAATGTGAGAGGCCAGGGCTTAGCAGGTAAAAGCGATAGCTTGACATCCCGAGTTTGATCTCCAAAACCCATGTAAAAAGCAGGACGTGGTGGAGTGGAACCTGTAATCCCAGCATTCCTATGGAGAGACAGGAGGGGACCAGGGAACTGGCCAGAAGCTTGAGGGTCAGCTACCCTGGAGTATGCAGTGTAGCCACAGAAACAAGGAGAAAGCTGCCCTCTGATCTCCACCAATGGACTGTGTGCATGTGTACATGTGCATGTGTGCCCCCCCAACAATGCAAAACAAAACTGAAAAATCAAATCCTCCATGGACCATGAGTAGAGCAGAACTGAACAAGAGTAAATCCAGAGTGTGCTTCAAGGTACCAGATAAAATGTTATTCTCTAAAACTTTCAGCCCTATCGACATGCATTTGCTGGGTTTTACCTAGTGTAATTTATTTACTCCAGAGGACGGGGCCAAAAAAAGTCAGAGCGTATGACTCTGCTCTTGCTTAAAGCCTGGAAACTCTTCAACACTAGAGCCTGTGATAGGAATTATGGAAACAGAGACTGCCCATCTTACCTTCTCATTTGGAAGGTGTTCCTTCAACAAATGAGTACTCATCTCAAAGGTAAAATGAGGGGATGTACAAGATGCAGAAAATAAGGATGGGCTGATATGCTTCCTTTTCCCCTTCCTTGGTGATCTGAGCATATACCCCACCTTGTGTGTGTGTGTGTGTGTGTGTGTGTGTGTGTGTGTGTCGCACATAAGTGTACAGGTCTCTCACTGAAGCAGAAGCTGGCTATTTCAGCTAGCCTGGCTGGCTAGAAAGCCCTCAGGATTTGCCTCTGCTCCCCCATGCTGTGGTTGCAGGCAAGGTAGTCATTCACAGTTTATTATGTGGGTGTTAGGAGATTCAAACGCAGGTTCTCATGATTGCAGAGCAAGTGTTTATATCCACCATTTTCTTGATTTTCAAAGTAGCTGACTTATTCTTTTATCTGCTTTGGTTCACTATGTAAGTCAGCTTTCTACTACTTTGACAAAATGGCTACGAAAAACAACTTAAAGGAGAAAATGCTGATTTGGCCTGATCATTTCAGAGGGTTCGGTCCAGCGTTACTTGGTTCCGTTGCTTTGGGTCTTGCTGATTCAGGACAACATGGTGGACAGCTGGACAATGGGTGGTGGAGCAGAGCTGCTGCTCACTTTAAGGTGGCCAGGAAGCAGAGCTAGAGTTGGGGAGGCTAGGGACAAGGGACATCTTTCCAGGGCACATGTGACCACATCTTCCAATCAGGCCCCACGATCTGAAGTTCTTATCGCCACCCAGTATCGCCATTAAATTATTAATCCATTAATCCACTGATAAAGTTAGAGCCCTCATGATCAACTGCTTGTCAGAAGAGGGTGCTGGATCCCCTGAAACTGAAGTCATGGAAGATTGTTAGCTGCCATGTGGGTGCTGGGAATTGAACCTTGATCCTCTGCAAGAGCAGCCAGTGCTCTTAATCGCTGAGCCATTTCTCTAGCCCCCAATTTAATTAATTAATTAATTAATATTTATCTATCTATCTATCTATCTATCTATCTATCTATCTATCTATCTATCTATTTATTTATTTATTTATTTATTTATTGAGACAAAGATCCGGCTGCCTCTGCCTCCCAAGTGCTGGGATTAAAGGTGTGCACCACCACGCCTGGCCCAATTCATTTTTTAAAAAAAACATTTTTATTTATTATTTTTATTTCATGTGTATGTTGAGTGTATAGCCTGCATGTAGGTAGGTATACCCATGTCAGGTGGTGCTGTTGGAGGTCAGAAGAGGGCATCAGAGCCCCTGGAACTGGTTGTTAGCCACTATGTGGGTGCTGGGAATTGAACCTGGGTCCTCTGCAAGAGTAGCCAGTGTTCTTAACCACTGAACCATCTCTCCAGCTCCATCAGATGCAATTCTTAACTGTTTTTCTCAATGAGGGACTGTTTCTGACCATCTTTCCACAGGTGAGGCACATCAAAACCGAGCAGCCAGTGTTCCATTGTCGGAGCACCTCAGGCAGGAAGCTGGCTCCAAAGCTTGCACCTTCTAACTGCACTATGACTGTCTCAGGAAAGTCAGCCAGGCTAACGTTGTAAACTGATCATAAATTATAGGAGACTCAATAAAGTGACTGACTATAGATGGTCTAAATGAAGCAATCTTGAATTAGTGACTGGAAAAGGGAATGGGAGGACAGGTGTGTGTCAGGCAAAGCCTAAAGTGAACTAGTCAGGTAGCTATTTACTCAGACATTTGTGAGTGCTATTGCAATGACAGGAGTGACATGAACGCTAGAACCGCCAACCAAGGCTTCGAGGTCTTTGATTGGATGGAGCAGATGACATGTAGATCGACGATGCAGTGAGTAGTGTGGACATAACTATAACGGGTGGTGGCTGAACCTGAGTGGCTATTTCACAGCAGGAGACTTGGGAAGACCTCTGAGGAGGGGCCATGGAGCTCACTCCAACAAGACTGGAGAAGTACGTCCTAGGCTCAAGCAAGGTCCTGTGGTACCAGTGGAAGCACTACAATTACGGAATGGAAACGAGATCAGTGTGAAAGGGGACAGAGAGCTAAGGCAGGTGGTAGCTGAGTTGGGGTGGACTTGCAACTCTCAATCAGAAAAAAGCTGTGGATTCCATTTGTACCACAGAGGGCAATGAGACAGGAAGTAGGGGGCTGGTGAGGCCTGATGCCTCTCTAACATCACTTGGGACATGGCCAGTCTGGGAGGTACCAGCAGCAATGGCCAACAGCAGACTGTTTCGAGCTTGTCACTCAAGGGACTTCATAAGGTCCCTCAGGCTTCACAGGCTTCCTCACAGAGACAGAGACAAACAACATACTGTCTAACTTGGGAATCAGTCATAAGAGTTGGCAACAATGATAAAAGGGCATTTGGCAACAGCTAGCACAGCTTGGTTTTGGGCAGATGGAATCCTTTAAAGAGCTAAAGGAGAAATTCAACAGTGTAACAGTGACCATGGCCTATCTTTGAATACATGAATCTTAGTTTATGGGTTTGGAGTTGACAAAGAGCCCAGAGTCACTAATCCCTGAATGTCTGATCTGGAATGGCTCTCAGGGGCCACTTGGTACATATCGGCTCTTGTTAGCTATATAAACTTGAATAAGCAACTCATAACTTCTCTGAACTTGGTTTCTAATTCACAAAATTACAATAATAAAAGCCCTCACCAGGCTGTCTCAAGAATGCAATGGCGTGCTTGGTACAGGGTTCAGCACAATGCTTGGGTTATTTCTTTCTTTTCTCCTGAGAGCCAACTTTGTTGACTTTTCCTTTCCTTCTGTTAAATTTATTTTTAATTAAAAAAAATTTTATATGTGTATGAGTGTTATACCTTCATGTATGTAAGTGCACCTGTGTTGTGCAATGCCTGCAGAGGACAGAAGAGGGCATCAGAGCCCCTGGAACTAGAGTTATGGATGGTTGTTAGCCACTGTGTGGGTGTTGGGATTCGAACCTGGGTCTTCTGTAAGAAGAGCTAGTGCTCTTAATTGCTGAGCCATCTCTCCAGTTTTACTTTTTCTTTTCTTTCTTTCTTTTGGTTTTTTTGAGACAGGGTCTCTCTGTAGTCCCAGTGGACCTGGAACTTACTATATAGACCAGGCTGGCCTTGAACTCACAGAGATCCACCTGCCTTGGCCTCCCTAGCGCTCTGATTAAAAGCGTGTACCACCACGCCTGGCTTTTCCTTTTCTTTTTTTAAAAAATTATTTTGATTGAACGCACAGAGATTCACCTGCCTCTGTCTCCCTGAGCGCTGGAATTAAAGGTATGCGCCACCGCACCTGGCTCAATAGCCGGTGCTCTTAATTGCTGAGCCATCTCTCCAACTGTTTTTCCTCTTCTTATCTGAAGCTCTTCAGTGAGATTTCCAAATCACTTGATAATTTCACTGAGGAATAGACTTAAAACTTTATTTTCCCTAAGATTCCGTTCTTTTTTCTAGTCCTCTTGTTTTCTGACAGGTAAGAGAGACTTCAAGAAGAGAAGCTGATGAAAATTACATGTAGGTTAAAATTTGGGGAGCTGAGGCTGAAGAGATGGCTCATTGGTTAAGAGCACTGGCTGTTCTTGCAGAGGACCTGGGTTCAGTTCCCAGCACCCACATGGAGGCTAGCAACGGTTCCTAACTCTAGTTCCAGGGGATTTGATGCCCTCTTCTGACCTCTGCAGGCATTGTACACATGTGGTACACCTACATACATGCAGGTAAAGCACTCATATACATTAAAAAAAAAAAATTGGGGAAGCTGCTATAGAGCTGTTCTGCCTGCTTTCATATCTAGAATAATGTGCCTAGCTCTAGAATGTCACTGATTTCCTCAGCTGAACTTCTGCACAGGAAACACAGTACCATATATGACGCATACCACATGGCCTGGTCCTTCATCATACTCAGACTGTCTGCTTTGCCTCGTGCACACTGGGTCTATCATTCTCACTGAATGTGCCAGGCTGTGTGTTAAATAAAAGCTTGGTCCCCCGGGTGATGCTACTGGAAGGAGATGGAACCTTTAAGAAGTGTGGCCAGCTGGGTATGGTGGCTCATGCCTTTAGTTCCAGGTGGATCTCTGTGAGTTCAATGGCTGCTCTTGCAGAGGACCCGGGTTCAGTTCCTAATGCCCAAATGGTAGCTATCAACCTTCCCTAACTCCAGTTCCAGGGGATCTGACACCCTCTTCTGACCTCCTCAGGCTTTGCACACATGTAGTACACTTACATACATGTTGGCAAAACATTCATACACATAAAATTAAAAAAAAAAAAAAGGTGGAGTCTACTGGGAAAAGTTAGGCCATGGGGGTGTGCCCTTGCAAGGGACTGGGATCCACAGTCCCTTCTCTCTTTTTGGCTTCCTGCACTGCCATACACTCCTGCCATGTTGCTCCCTTGTCACAGACTAGAAAGCAACAGACCAATTGGTCATCGACTAGAAGTCTTCAAAATTACAAGCCAAATCCAAGTCTTCTCTTTATAAGTTGGTTATCTCACGCATCTCCTATGAACAGAAGCTCCCAAACACAAACTGTAAGCTCCTGAGGCTCACCTGTACCTCATCTACATCTTCAAGAGATGAAGTAAAGGTGTACACATGGTGATGGGCAAAACCACCTATGGACCAATTGGCTGGACTCTGAGGGGTCTTCTTTTCAGGCACATCCTAAGGTAAAAGGCTAACTAAAATAACTTAAGTATCAAAGACAGTTCCAAGAGGCTTGGGGGATCCACCTGCCAATCTCCATCCTTGGAGTCAAAGGTGCTACCCTGAAGGCAAGGGCATTGAATGAGTGGAACCAAAAACTTCTCCCTAACAAATTCTCTTCCTCACCTAAGCAACTGTTTCAATGCTTCTCCTGTTGAGTACTGCCTTGTGCTAATGCAGGAAGAGAGCCAGGTGCCAGGACGCTGAGAGCTCACCACTTGGCTCGTGTCTTCTTCTGACAGAGCTGACTGAATTCACTACTAGGAGACCCTGGAGTGACTGTCTTAGTTATGGGCTCCCTTCCTCATCACCCGCTCCCTTCATGGTCAATAAGTCACCTATCAAGGCTCATGTGTAATAGCATCCCCATGACGATTTACTTTTCTTTCCTATGAATCTAGGTTTCTTTATTACTTTTGAACTAATTAAACTGCCTCCCATGAAGCTTCTTCAGCATCCTGTAGGAAATGGATGCAGGAGTCACAAATGCCTTTGGTCATCTATTTCCATTACCTTTAAGAGTCTTCACATGGCAAGTTGGCTTTATTATTTGTTGGCACACTTCTCTAGCTTCTAACCTGCCAAGGTCTCTCCACTGTAAAACCAGCAAAAGTCACAAAAAGCTCCACTCTGAACACCACAGTATAAATGACCTGGGCCCAGGCAAAGATGTTGGTGCCAGAAGGAGGCGACAAGGCTTGAGCACTTCAATCAGTTTCAGAAGGCAGAAGCCCAGGATCTACTTTAGTTTATTGTCATCGATTTTGGGTAAGAAACATGACTTCTATGAACCCTTCTTCCACAAGGGGTCAGGACATTCTTATGTCCCTTTTATCTTCAGTTACTCATATGAGATATGGAGGTGTGGGCAGCGAGGGAGATGGGATTAATGCCGCCACTCTGATCGCCTTACTGAGCAGGGTAACCACAGTTCAGTGCCTTTGGAAAAGTATTTGTAAGTGTCTCAGGTAAAAAGAGGGGTGGGGTTGGAGAGCACTGAGTGATCTTGCAGAGGACCCAGGTTCAGTTCCCAGCACCCACATAGCAGCTAACAACTGTCCATAACTCTAGTACCAGGGGGATGTGACACCCTCTTCTGACTCTGTGGGTATTGCACATAGGGGTGTACTTACATACATGCACATAAGACACTTAAGACACATAAAACAAAAATAAAGAGTCTCAGAAAAAAAAAGCCCTACAAAGGATGGAGGGAGATGGCTGAGAAGTGTTAGTATAAAACCCACTAATAGAAGAAGGCAGTCAGGGCCCAAAGTCCCTGGCTTAAATGAAGAAAAGTGCCATCATGTCCAATTGCTGACTTGACCAAAGTGCAGACAGACTCACCGTCCTCGATGTCGTAGGCGTAGGCCGAGAGGCGCAGGGTGGTGGCGCAGTATTCGCACTTGAAACAGCTCCGATGGAAGAACTTGCCCTCCGCACTCAGCCGCTCCATCACGTAGACCCGCTTCTGGCAGAAATAGCATGTGTCGCTGCCCCCCAAGTTCTGTGGGAACTCTTTCTTTATGGAGCCCTGTGGGAGTGGGTGAAGGAGCATGTCAGACCCTGTGGCCTCTCCCAGCACTGCAGAAGCCTCTGTGGGCAAAGCTGACTCAGGCCACATGGACATAGGCCAGGAGTATTAAGTGACTACAAATGCTCTAGCTGTGAGTTTCTCCAAGAGCGACACACTCTTGTAGGTACTATACCCCACAGAGCCCTCCCAAGAACCTTTGGTACAAGCTGGGGTCTAAACTTATGACAATCAACGACCAAGATTTGCTTTTGATGAAGGATCCAGTTTTTCAGAATTTCTTAACACTCAGATCAACTATTTTGTAGGAAATTTTTGCTTGGAGGATAGCATAAATAGACATACATTTGGTGTTCACATGTGCACATGTGTATGCACGTGTGTGCACATGCATCCCCTGATCTCTGGTGGGATCACCTTAAAGATCAAAGTGGGGGCTAGAGAGATGGTTCAGTGGTTAACAGCACTGGCAGTTCTTGCAGAAGATCTGAGTTCAGTTCCCAGCACCCACCTGGTAGGCTACAATCACCCATAGCTCCAGTTTCAGGGGATCCAGTGTCCTCTTGTGGCCTCCTCTGGCATTGTAACACAAGGGTGCACTTATAAACATGTAGGCAAAACACTCAGACACATAAAATAAAAATAAATAAAACTACTGGGCATGGTGGTGCATGCCTTTAATTCCAGCATTCAGGAGGCAGAGGCAGGCGGATCTCTGTGAGTTCAAGGCCAGCCTGGTCTACATAGTGAGTTCCAGGCCAGCTGGGGCTACAGGGAGACCCTGACTCAAAAAGACCAAAAAAAAAAAAAAAAGAATTAAAAAAAACAAAGTGCATTTCTAAGGAACATTCTATGTATCTACTGCAGTCCTAGAAATTCAGTTATCAAAATTCAGACCACCTCAAAAAAGTTACATGGCCTTCTGATGACTACAGTAATAAGTCCCTCAGAACAAGCCAGGGTTGTTCACCATAGTGCCACAGCTAGCGACATACCCCTGGAATAGCTCTTACCAGTTCCTTCTTGTCTAGAAGGGTTTTGGGTTGCTCTTTCCTTTGAAGCTGATTGGCTATCTGCTCAGCCAATGAGCTCACTCCGCCCGTGTACATCTTTATATACTTCTATTGGTTGGAGATTACAGAATGATCAGAATGAGAAGGAAAAGAAAGAAATTAAGGATACAAAAAAAAATCTTTGAAAGGTGTAAAATGAATGCACAGTGCAGCAGCAAACCATGGCAACACATTGCCCACAAGCAGAAACTGGGCAGTGAGCAAAACATTGTGTCAGCATCCACACGGTGGTCAGTGCACACAAGAGCAGCAGCTGTGGAAATGATCTTCCACAGGCACGAACTTGGTCCTTCATGTCTTTTCCAAGAGTGCAGTCCCAGAATAGGGAGGTAGACGACAGAATGGATGCAAACATGGAAGATGGTTTGAGGGGGGGGGTCTGTATCCTAGGCGCTCACATCACACACACAGAGGTCAAGGGACTGCAACTCCAGGCAGAACACTGCAGTGTCATGGGTCTGATGGGCTACTTCCTCACTGAGAAAGAAACCAGGCTGATTTCTGCAGAGGCCGAAGCTCCATGTGGGCAACAGGCTTGTGAAGAGCTCTGGTATTACTGGTGACCCACCACCTCCTCATTAGCTTTACCCACACTACCTGCTCCATGCAGTAGGCAATCCTGACCTCTGTGGGAAGAAGCCTTCTCTGCCCATTTCCCCACTGGTATTTAAGAGGGCACTGAGTACAGCAAGGTGAGTCCCACTCACCCAGGTTTGGAGGTTGGAATTCTCCTAGACTAGGTGGGGCACCTTAGTCACATGTTGCCCCCTGCAGGTAAGCTGCTCAACTAGTTCCAGAAGTCAGAATGTGTTACTTATCCTGGAAGAATTGTTTTTCCAAGTTGAAAAATGGGGAAAGGTTTAAAAAAAAATAGTAGCACACATTTGTAATTCTAGCACTTGGGAGGTTAAGGCAGGAGGATTGCCATGAGTTTAAGGCTAGGCTGGACTACATATAGTGAGATCATCTATATACCCCTCCACCACGTCCCACCTCTGTTCCCCCAACCCAACTAATTCAATGCCCTTTTGGCAATGTTTAAGATACAGGAGAAAACCCCCATGTCTGCATGGTGAGCCATCCTGCTCACAGAGGCCTGACACCCTGTGGCCCAGCTTGGATCCTCTCCTGGGACTACAATCAGTCTTGTGGGTGGTCCTTTAGAGACCTGGGCAGACAGTGTACTGCACCTCTCATGACAGGAAGCAACGGAGGCTTGCTGTCAAGTAGGAGAGGTTGTCACAAATTCTGACCTAGAAACACAACAGGAGCAGTTATTTCAGTGATGGCGACAGCCCCTCAGTGCACCACTACCTGAGCGTGTCTGGGTTCTCTGGGGGCCAACTCTCTAAGACTGGGAACAGAGGCACACCGGAGAAAACAGTTCACTGGGCTCAGCCAAGGCTTAGCTGGAACTGAGCAATCACTTTCCTCCTCCAACTCAAAACTAAAGAAGACATCCCGGGATTGGTACCTTCTGCACATTAATTCCACAGTTTACGTCTACTAGTGGGTGAGGAAAATAAATCCCGTGGACCTCAATCTTTAGGGCCCCAGAGAAGTGCAGACACCAGACAGAGCTGAGGAGAAATGAGAGCAGAGCTCTCATTGGAGCAGGAAGTCGCATTCTCCGCCTTCGGTAGAGAGGGCAAATGGGAGTCTGGCACACTGCAGCCCCTGCCCCACTGTGTGCACCAGGACCCTTATTTTCCCACCAGAGACCATCACCTGAGCAGCCAGGGCCTGAGGCTGCATGTGCAGAGGCGTCACATTCAGTTCTCAGTGATGTGGTCCACTGACAACACCCCCTTCACCCCTCCACCCCACCCAAGAGGTAAGGACTCAAGTTCCGTTTCTTTCTGGTATGAAAAGCAGATGGTTTCCTTCTTCCCATGCTCATCAGGGAGCCGAAGTGTAGCAATCGCTGGGCTTACACCACTGCATACCACACACATGCATATGCATCTGCACACATATACCGGTAAGAATAGGAAGCACAAGACACAAAGACAAATGACCCCCTGATCCCTAGTAAATTCCTTGGAGCTGGATCGATGGTACTGTGGGAAAAAGGTCATTCCAGGAGGCACTGGAGTGCCACGTGCTCACAATTTCACTTACGAGAGTTAGTGACAATATAGTTCAAACTTGGTAGCCCATGATTTTGAAAATATGGGAAGCCATCAATTGACGGCTGAAAAATGCTTATCACTATTGGATACAGCTAAACAATGGGCTCGCTTTGACAGACTGTGATGTGTGAAACACTCCAAAAGCTAGCAGCCTCTTTAACTCGGGTGTCTGTGGCAGCCCCACACATCCCCCCAGATACAAGTAGCTTCTGAGGAGCCAGGTGAAGGTGGAGACCCTGTCTCCTGCAGGTGAGTGACACCTGTGAAGGTAGAGCGAGCAGAGGCTGCAGGAGAACATGGTTTTGCCAAGGCCAGGCCATGCTACCTGTCGGAGGGAGTCAGAGGAGGGAGAAGCAGGGCGGGTGGAGGAGCGGAGACTAAGGGAGAGCTCCCACTGGTCAACAAAAAATCGACGTGAAGGTTCAGGCTCTGGCTAGAAAATACAAGATGGAGAAAAAGAGCACAGCAAATGTTAAAGTCATACCCCAAACACAGGAAATTTGAGCTTCCAACTGTTCTAGCTTTATCTGCAGAACATACTGTGGCCAAGCATTCCTTCTAGCTCCCAGAAGCACACAAAGCTCATTCACAGCTCCTGTCTGCTTCCCACTTGCTCCCCCAAAGCTTACAGCCAGGCTGGCTCTGGAACACCAAGCTATAAGCACCTGTGAAAGCTCCTACTGGGTTCACCCTCTGGGTGGCTATTACTGCCACCAGATGATGGAGCACACAGGAGGCACTGTGAGCAGCCCTCTTTGGGCCTCTGCACAGAGCCCTTGCTGGCCTGAGCAGGGGTTTCTCCTTGGCAAGGAGACATCTTGAAGTCAGCCACTCTAGCAAAGAGCGGGATCAGACACCTCACTGTCCTATGGCTAGGGCATGTACTTGTCCTGTAGACAGTGCCCAGGGCCTCTTTCCCTCCTATGGCCAGTGCTCAGGACAGTTCTGCTTGCTAAGGACTCAGACAAACCCCAAGCAGTGATCCTGAGACAAGACCCAAACCCCTCAGATTGGCCCCAACTGACACAGGAATCTTGGCAATTGCTAACTGCTTCGTTTTCCATTAGATTCAGGGTAAAATCTTTTCAGGGTAGGAGGGACATAGAGGTACTGTCTAGGCTTTGAGCAGATCTGCTGTGCCCCCTATTTTGAGCTGACACTTCAGTATTGTAGGGGTGACAGGTAGAGTGGCAGGTACCTGAGGACCCCTTAGCCTCTATTACAGGTGCATAGCCAGCTTTCTAGCTCTGACCACCCTGCTGGAATGTGGGGCAGTCAGAACTGAAGGAAGAGAAGGGAGTCGAGTGAAGGTGGACCACAGAAAGTGGGGCACGGCATGTGCAGGGGTGTGGAGCAGGGGACGGAGTCCTGGAGAGACAAAAGCTGTCCCTTCACAGTATCTAGCCTGGGGCCCCACAATGAGGAATCTAGAAACAAGTCCTAGGGAAAAGGAAAGGGTCTCTCATGTCTAATTGCCTCTTGAGCTACTACAGTTCCCTACTGGGCTCTGTAGCCCTAGACCTCACAGTTTCCGGGCCAAGCTTTCCTTTTCCTCAACGTACTTCCTCCCTTCTTTTTCAGATGTTGTTTATTAAGAACCATCAACACTTCATTAAATATGCATTCTCCAAAATATAGGGCACTGCCCTGCTCCTTTTCTTAAGAGAGGACTATGGTAAGGTCTGGGAAGAAGGAAGGGTCTGTACACCATGCTTGTAGAAACTGCCCCACCAAGCAGGAGGGAAGCAGAGGGTGAGGGAGGAGGCAGAGAAGACAGCCATCTCCACCTTGATCCCCTCTCCTCTCGCTCCAGTGTCCTGTCCTGCTGACAGTGTGGTCCAGGTTAGAGCTAGTGCTAGCACCTGTTTTCTAATGGATCCAAGCTGCAACCTGAATTGCTGCTTGGCTCTCATTATATTTCTCAGAGAGCAAAGGTAAGGTTTCTGAGAAATTACCAACCAGCTGCAAGACCCCCAACTCACTGGAGATCTTCTTTAAGGGTAGGGATCCCTCACAATGCAGAAAGCTTCATAAAACATCATCGGACTAGCCAGGAGTGATGGCACACACATTTAGTCCCTGCACTTGGGAGGCAGAGGCAGGCAGATCTCTTTGAGTTCAAGATCAGCCTGGTCTACATAGAAAGTTCCAGGTCAGCTGGGGCTACAGGGAGACCCTGTCTCAAACAAACAAACAAACAAACAAACAAACAAACAAACAAACAAAATATCTGGCTGGGGCTCTGTTACCTCATTTATTGGATAAATGGCATGATGGACCATTTTATTCCGTGATGGCTCCCTGGAGCTTTTCAGAAAACTAGCTACGGCTTTTCACTATGCACCCCCATTTTGCCATTACCTTTTCCCCCAATCTTCTTCCTATTTGACCTCTTCCCCAAATTCTGGCAAGGGCATCAGCTCTTCTTAGCACTTCTACTTTAAAAGCTAAGACTCTCAAATACACCTGCCTGTCCACCTAGACCTCTCCCCAACCCATGTGCTCCCTGGCTGCCAAGGCTGCTTGGCCACTAGCACTACTTTGGGGTCTTAGAATGGGAAAGGTGAACAAAACTGGGAAGTCACCAAGGCCCTTCCTAACAAGAGAAGTGCTTAGGATTGGCGTCTAGTCTGAATGCTGTGCAGATGGGCATCTTAGGGTGAACGCTATTTCAGGGGGGGATAATATTAGCAAAAAGAATTCTGGCTCTTGGCTGGGTGACAAGTGTGCACAAAGCTGGGAGAAGGCCTATCCTCCATGCTCCCTTCCCTCTGCCCCACAACACAGCGTGCCCCGCCTGGTGGCTCTTAGCACCCCACAGGCTCATGCTGTTACCCTCTCATGGCGGGGATTCTGCTTGCCACGGCTGTCAGCATGAAGATCCCTGTACGTCTGTTGGCAACAAAGTAGAGACTTAAGCTCCATCCACACTCTATTTGGACCTACTAAGTCACAGCGGGAAATTCAGGCAGGAATTCAGAGTTCAACTCAATATATATCCCCAGCCCCTAGTGGTCCCCACCCAACTCACCATAATCCCTCCTCAAATTCCATGATCTGGGGACAAATTTCTGAACAGCCTTTCTGTCCACCAGCAACAGACTACAAAGAACTATGGTTAGTACAAACGTGTCTTTCACTTAGTGGTGTAAGATCAGACACATGCAATGGAAGGCTGAGGAGACAGTTTGACAGGGGACGCTTTCCACAACAGGAAAGGAAAGGTGGGGAGACGGAAAGTGGATGGAACAAAGGACTGTTACAACAGCCTAGAGGAAACTGCAGGGTGGGAGGTAAGCACTAAACAGGAACATGGGACCCAGGCACAGTTGATTACAGGGAGAAGCGCAGGAAGACTGAAAGCGCTCTCGGTTAATAGACAGGGTACATGTGTACGGTGATGGAAGTTGTAGGACAGGCGCAGGGTTGCCTCAAGGAATTGAAGAAAACCCTAAGATGGCAACTGAAGGGGCAGGAAGACCACACTCACAACTAGGGATAACTAGGGATGTTTGTCTTCCACACAGCCTGGGGGAAGTTGAAGCCAAACCTCCCAGGTGGCTGCCCCTGACATGTTGCCACAAGGCAGCTTGAGCCCAGAGCCCGGCTGCAGACTCACACAGCCCAGATCCAGTGCTGCTTCCACTGCTCACCTGTAGGCTTGAACAATCCCTTGGCTGTTCTACTTTATGCCTCAAACTATAAAGTGGAGATGGTGGTGATACCTGCCTCACAGAGTTAACTGTGAGGACTGAAATATTGTGTGGAAGGCAATGTGGACACTGAGTGGGGCAGAGAAAATGCTCAGACTGTGAGTTCTTCTTTAGAGAAGATACTGGGCAGTCATGACAGCCACCAGGACTCAGGGACACGAGGAGGGCCTGTAACATCAGATGTATCTGAGGAGAGTCACCTTTTAGATAAGGCACTTTAACTGATAAAATATGTCTTCATAAATGCTGCCGTCAGAAATGGCATTTTGACAGGACACAACCAGAAGGGCAGCAAAGCCATTCTACGTGCATACTTTGTATGGGTGCACCTGCCACAAACAAGTGCTTGTGCTATGCATCAGCCACACACGGCTGGTGGCCCTGGAAAGCAGTTCTTCAACGATCTGCCTGGAGTGTAAGCAGGTGGCTGGGTTGGTTAGAAGCTGGCTAAGCCCTCTGGCAGGATGTCAGCATCAAAAGGAACTAAACCCATGCAGGGGAAGCCAGATGAAGCTTCTTCATGCACATCTGAATCTTATTGCATAGGACAGCAAGAGAAAACCAGCTGTTTTAAGTGGGGTTCTATAAAAATGTATGGCTGTTCGGGCTGCTGGGACTTGGATTTGAGACAAGTGGAGTTTATATTTTGGTTTGTGGTTACAGGGCTGTCCTCCCATAATAGGGACTAGACTAGACCATCCAAGATTTGACTGTACAGGGTACTATCCTGAGGTCCCAGCAGGAATTACTCACTTATAGCAATAAAGGTTGCTTCTACTACAAGTGACCTTTTTTTTTTTAAAAAAAAAACTTATCTTTTAAAAAGAGGGGGCACTGAGGTGGCAGGCAGGACAGACAGGACACAGCATGCAGAGAGGATCACCTGCTGGCCACTGCACGCCCGGCAGGGAGGTGGAGTAGGGGGAGGAGAAAGAGTGATCACTTTTTTGGGGCAGGTCCGACAACGCTCCTTTTCCTGTCGCTTTTACACCAACAGACACAAACAGAAAGAACATGGTTGAAACAGCGGCCACAGGAGGGCTGGTCCTATGAGGGTTGAGGAGCACTTGCACATCTGCACATTTGCAAAGCATCCCACAAGGCCCCCTTTCATGACCCTCCACCTTCAGCAGCGCCTCACTCTGCATTCGGGTGTGGCTTGTCACAGTCTCTTGGCCCCCACCTTGGACTGGCACCTTAAACTCGGTGATGTAGGTAACTATGCAGCTGGCGAGAACTTGCTGTATGGTGTCCTCTAAATGCCAGGAGTCAAAGGGCTTTACCAGGCAGGAAGTTGAGGACACAGAAATGGGCTTGATTACAAGTAGGGAGAAAAGGCAGGTGGGCCCACAAGGGATACCACACAACCTCTGCACAGTAGGTCACACGTTCACTCAAGGCAGTAAAGCATGCTCCCCTGAAAGCCATCAGTGACCACATCCCATCAAGCTTCCCTCTTCTCACTCACTCCAAAGTTCTGGAAACTGCCAAAGAAATGCAAGAAAGAGCCGAAAACAAGATCTAAAAGTTAAGCACTAACTAAATGTTTTGACTACAGTTTCTGCCTTGTTCCGCCTAGTCCAAGCGTTCCCTTTTTTGTGAGCTAGTCTGTGATTCAGGAAGCTGCTTCTCAGTGTTTGAGAAACAATCACACATTACCCTGTGCTTCTTTGGTACCTTCCGGGGGATTTTCAGTTTCTTCTACCCAGGGAAACATATAAGTAGAGAATGGTGGGGTGGGAGTGTGTTGTGTGTGTGTCTGTGTCGACTGTGGCAACTGTAAAGTTGGAGAAATCTCTCTACTGTCCCTACCTCACATGACAATTTACTTCCAAACCCAGGCTGATTTGGGTACAGTTTGTCTGCAGGATGCGTTTCTGAGATCAAAAGGCAAAGGGGAGGGTAAGGGAGGGCTGCAGTATTTATACAGGAAAGAACAACAGAGAGGTCACTGGTGAACAGAGCTGTTCTTCGTTTTCCTCCTTCCACATGATGACCTAAGCTGGAACAGGTCCTTGTGCCAACTCCGCCATTGCTGTCATGCCTGCCACACCTTCCTGCCTCAGTGGGAACCACTTCAAGAGAAACACACAATGAGTCACAGTGACGAGCTGCCTGTCCGCCCCATTCCTGAATTGATGGGAGCCAGTAAGCAGCCCAGGCATCCTGGCACTGGGTCCTGGGTCTTTAGAGCCTCTGGCACCGAACCCATCTCTAGCTTTCAGGAGATAAATTTAGAGGGCCAGACTCATGAGTTGGAGTTAAGAAAAGATTGAATGTGAATAGTCTACATTTCATAGGATCAAAAGAACATGAGGTAGAGGACGGCACAGTATTACCTCTGTCACCACGCAAATCTGCAATTCTGACACTTGATACAGCATTGCTCGAGGTTTCCCACTTACATCTCACATCTGCCCAGCTGCTCTTTCTAAAATTTATCTCTGGGGCCTGTTCCTCCAGACTCCTGTTTAACTTTAATGGTTCCATCCATACCAAATACCAGTATTTTACTTCATTGACCGTGACAGTAAGTGACTCACATGACGAGCTGTATAGGCAGGAACAAAAGCAGTCTCCACACAGGACTCGGCACAATGAAAGGGCTACTGGACTTCACGAGCAGCCTCCTGACCTGAAGCTGCCAAGTCAGTCTTCACCAGGACAGAGACCAAGTCTCAGCAGGCTCCTTGAGCCACACTCACTGCCCTCTACTGCCCAGCAAGCCCAGCAAGCACACACCCGCACAGGCTGCACACAGTCACCTGCCCCCATGTGCAGCTATTCCTGGCCTTCCTGTCCCTCTGTTTTTTTCTGGTAGAGTAAGACTACATGTAGAGTTCCAAACTCCGGCTTAGAGCTCACTCTTTCAAACCTTCCCTTTCACCTAGATGTCAAGGCAAAGGTTAAGAAAGTAAAACACAAGCAAATTCTTGATGAAATTTTTCAGAAGACCTCCCTGGGTATAGAGAAAAGGGAAGTAAGTCTGGCTTCTGTTGTGAGTTTGCACATTGCTCCAACATTCGATCTCTGCCTTGTCTTCCCTGTGACATATTATTATGTTGGAAAAGAAAATTTTCCCTGAATATCATTTTAGTAACTTGGCCATTCCCTAGCACTTCCCAGCACCAAAGCTGGCAGGCTGACTGTGGGAAAGCCAGAATCAGCTCATCTGACCACAGTGACACCTATTATGAGAAAGCTCATCCAAGCTCTTTTCTCTAGAGCAGGAAGCTGATCAATGTTGACACTAGGAACAAGAGTACAGAGGTCCCCAAACCCACTGACAGGTCTTCTATTCTGACCAAGGAGTGGTTACCTGCTGTTCCTGTACTGTCAGGATAAGCAGCTTTTCAGGAGATCCTGAAAAGGCTGCAGTGAAAAGTCCCAGAAGTGGTGTTTTGTTTGTTTTGTGTTGCTAGGGATGAAACCCAGGGCCTCATGCAAACTAGGCAAGTGTTATATCATTGAGCTACATCTCTAGTCCCTGTCCCCCAAAAGATGTGGACAAAACCCCAAGGGAAAATAATCCCCATGAACACTCATGTTTGAAACAAACCCATACTTCATGACCACGTCTGTGAGTAACATTTTTCGTCTCCCAGGAAAGGCTTTGCTTTCCCCAGTTCTTAGTCCTGATGAAGGTCACAAGGAGACACACTAGCAAAAAGCCAACTTGGGAGCAGTTACAACAGGAAACACCAAGATTCAAGAACCTGGACAACTTGCCACATTACTCCAGCTGCTGTCAACACCAGGTTAAGAGTCTGCCTTCCTAACAGGCTCCTCAGATCTCAGTGCTTAGTCCAGTCATGCAATCAGATCAGCCCTGTCTCTGGAATCTTTTCTTGAAGTCAACACACACACACACACACACACACACACAGAGACACTACCCAGCAGAGAGCCTTCTTGCTCTGGTGAGCTATGCTCTCAGGTAAGCCTGGAGCGGGGTGGTAGAGTGGGAAGGCCAGTTGCAGCCCCATCTCGACCCCAGCAGTACTTTTACCTGTTTCCACTGGGGGGTGGGAGCAGGGCGACCCTGCTCAGGCAGGCAGCAGGACGGCTGGCTGACCCCACGCTCTTGTGTAGGCTATGACACACACAGGCCATGAGTGGGTGGGGGCAGGACATGGAGACAAAACAAAATAAAATGCATTAAGGTAGGAGAAGACATGGAAGACAGACACACATCTATGTACTGTAGAGGAGGCAGGCTAAATCAACTCTTAGAAAGTTACATTTATTTTTACTTTAAAAATTATTTATTTATTCACTTATTTATTTTGATTTTATGTGTATGAGTGTAATGCTGGCATATGTGTTAGTGCACCCGTGTCATGCAATGCCCGTAGAGGACAGAAGAGGATGTCAGATCCCCTGGAACTGGAGTTAAGGACAGTTGTTAGCTGCCATGTGGGTGCTGGAATTCAAACCCTGCTCTTCTGCAAGAATAGTCAGTACTTGGGCTGGAGAGTTGGCTCAGCAGTTAAGAACACTGGTTGTTCTTGCAGAAGACCTGGGTTCGAATCCCAGCACCCACATGGCAGCTAACAACTGTCCATAACTCCAGTCCCAGGGGATCCGACAGCCTCTTCTGACCTCTGTGGACATTGCACGACACTGGTGCACTTACCTACATGAAGGAAATACACGCATACACATAAAACAAAAATAATAAATAAAATAAAAAAGAATAGCCAGTACTCTTAACCGCTGAACCATCTCTCTAGTCCCTTATTTATTTTTATTTTATGTGTATGAGTGTTTTGCCTGCATGTATGCAAGTGCACCTGTGTCATGTAATGCCCACAGATGCCAGAAGAGTGCAGTGGATCCCCTGGAACTGGAGTTAAGGATGATTATTACTGGCCATGTAGGTGCTGCCAACTGAACCTGGGTCCTCTGCAAAAGCAGCTAGTGCTCTTAACCTCTGAAAGTTCCTTAACCTCTCTCTAGTCCCTGAAAGTTACATTTATAAAGGAAAGAAATTAGCCTCCCTCAAACCAAAACAAATGCAAAAAGAGAGAAAGGAAAAAAGGGGATGGGGATGAGCTGTGATCTTATCACCATTTTCCCACACTGAATTCTCTGCAAGTCTAAACTATCTGAGTTGGAGAGCTTATTTCCATCTACTAAGCAACCTTCCACTGGAGGGCACTCCAACCTTCTGAGGTGGGGCTGGAAGATCCTGGGCAGCCGCTCCATCTCTGCTGCAACACCACAGAAAAGACAAAGAGGGTAGACATTCATCACCAAAAGCGAGGCCTAAGAGGCAAAGGCCGGGCCGCTAGCTGACCCATAGGGACTGTCTATGAGCATGGAGGAGAGAAGAGGAACCTCACCCTCTGAACGCCTTTTCAGTTATGAAATCTCAGTGACATTCACAGAGCAAGGGAGAGACAAGCCAGGACACCGGACACTTTAGATCAAATGCTGTCTAGACTCTCACATGTGACTTAGGGAGAATAATTCGAGGACCTAAAATGCTTGGGTTCCTGGTAATATCCCAGGAAAACAATCTGTAGTGTAGAAAAGTAGGTTTATCTCAAAGAACTTATATCTTCATATCTTATCAAAGATGAGAAGCAACTAAAATGTCCCACGTAGAGGTGATGGCTACGAGCGAGCGAGCGTGGCGCCTGCACACTCTGAAGATGCCTGGAGGGTGCTTGAGGAAAACATGGAAGTATGCCTAAGGTTAAAAAACAAAGCAGAGTAGGGACGCTTGTCTTCAGAACAGCCCACCATGAAAATAAGAATGCCCTAGAAAGAGTCCAGAAAGAAATGCGGCAAGATTAACAGGTGCCTTAATTACCTCTATATTTTTCAGATTTCCCCCAGTAAGCTCCTAGTCCTTTTTCCTTTTCTTGAGACAAAACCTTACTAAGTAGTCCAAGTCGGCCTTGAACTCACAATCTTCCTGCCTCAGCCTCCCAAGTGTTATTACACCATGTCAACTACACGTGTGTTTTATGTATATATGTGAACATGTACATGTGTTATGTCATCTAGATAAATAATTTTTAGAGCTCTGCACTGGTTATGGTCACAGACTCCCCAGACCCCAAGTGAAGCTAATGGACTCCTGAATACGTAAGATTCAGGTAAGGGAAAACCTAACCCAGGACCCTCAGGGTCTGTGGCATGGCTCAAGATCTTCCTTCCTGTGTGATCTGGGCAGTCTGGGAGATGGGCTTATGGCTCACCTGTCTCCTTACACCAGTAGACTGTGCAGGGGCATTCTCTTCAAATTTGGCCAGTAGCTGGGTCGCCATGTACTTTACTTTGTTCTGGTTCCCAATGGCGGCATCCATCCGCCTGTCCGTCAGAGTGCTCACCAGGGTGGGTCTTTCTCTGTAGCTCCGGGGAGCATCCTCCTGCCCAAGAGAAAGTACTCAAGCATCAGGCTCCGTGACAGGGAACCTCCAGACACTCTTTTCTTGGTCCGAGCCTCACAGCAGTTTGAGGCTGAGTTTAACAGCACTCTTCAAAGTTCTAATCTCCAGTCAGCAAGATCCCAAGACATGAGGCACTATGGGGCACCCAGACCTGTGCTGGCATTGTCAGACCCCAGCGAAGTCATTGTGCTTTGCCAAATGTGATTCGATGAAAAAGAGACAGTCTGAGCACACGTGTGCACAATTTCTTGCTCCTCTCCAGAAAATGAAACAAAGGCAAAACCCCACAGAGATTCTCATAACACATGAACATGCAAAGATCTAGCAATACTAGTTTGGGAATTGAGAATGTAAACCAAAAAGGGCAATATAGTATAATCATCCTAGCAAACCAAGATGAATCTCACCTCTTCTGACTGACTGGTTTTGCGCCTCTTTCCAGCCCCATCCAAATCCTTTTCCTTCTTATCCTGAACCAAGAGAGGAGGCAAACTGCATTAGTCTGGTCACCATCCCTTGCCATTAGTTCTGCAGCCACCATTAATGTGACTCTGGTGCACACAAACCTTGGGAGAACGCTTCCGAGAGATGGTCTGTCCCAGTTTGCTCAGGAAGGAGATGGGGGATTTGGTGCTGGCTATCAGGACTGCTTTCTCCTCTGCATTCAGGTCCAAGGTGTCTGTGAACAAAAGTGAGTAACCTTTAATGACAGCGGTGGAAGAGTGCCAGGAAGTCCTGACCAGAACCATTCTCCCTTGCAGGGGGCTGGTGAGAAGGAAGCTGGTGGACCTCTAAGGTCTGTGGCACTGACTGAGGCAAGGCATGTAGATCTCCACAGGAAACACTAGAAAGGAAAGGTACTCAGATCTCTACACATCTCATTTCCATCCAATACACAAAACCAATCCCCCACAGTTGCTTCAGCTACAACCACCTGCACTTTCACTCTCTTAAGGTTGCAATCTGTCTGTTAACAGTCATAGCAGAGTACTGAAGCCTCATTTTGGCAAAGGAAATTTAAGGGAGGGGGATGAGGCAAAGAGGTATGGGATTTGGGGTTGTCAGTTTTGGTGGCTGCAGAGGCCAGATTCTTAGCTGTGTATGAAGAGGGTCTCTCGATGAATAGAGACACTTAGAGCTCAGGGTTTCTGTTATAAGAAATGGATATCCAATTAGGAAAAGCCACAGGTGCCTCTAAATACATATGGGCTAGAAGGTACTTCAGGGAGGAGGATACCATACTGTGGATTCGAATTTTATTATTATTATTATTATTATTATTATTATTATTTGT
>NW_008350769.1:484901-525220 GCF_000622305.1 Nannospalax galili
GAGAGAAAATACATTGCATTTTATTTACATTTTGTTTGGTGTGTGTGTTTGTGTGTGTGTGTGTGTGTGTGTGTGTGTGTGTGTTTGGCATGTACCCCAGAGCACATGCAGGGGTCAGAGAACAGAGCATGTGTGGGAGTCAGAGGACAACTCTGTGGAGTCAGTTCTCTCCCCTGGCCTTCATGTATGTTCTAGGGGTTGAACTCAGGTTGCCAGGCTTGTATTACCTGGCAGCAAGCACCTTTACTCGCTGAGCTGTCTTGCAGACTGGGATTCCAATATTTTGCTAGTAGTAATAGCTATGAGTAATACACATGAGGCCCTGGGTTCAACCTCAAGCATCACAAAAAAAAAGACAAGAAATGAACAAATGAGAAATAAGAAAGGAACTTGGCGGGCTGGAGAGATGCCTTTGCATTTAAGAGCATTGGCTCCTCTTGTAGAGGACCCGGGTTCAATTCTCAACCTAAATGGTAGCTAACAATCGCCCATAGCTCCAGTTCCTGGGGAATCTAATACCCTCTTCTGACCTCCAAAGGCACTGCATGATACAGGTGCACTTACATACATGCAGGCAATACACTCATACACATAAAATAAATAAAATATAAAAATAGCCAACCAAGCTGGGCGTGGTGGTGCACGCCTTTAATCCCAGCACTTGGGATGCAGAGGCAGGTGGATCTTTGTGAGTTCGAGGCCAACCTGGTCTACATAGTGAGTTCCAGGCCAGCCTGGTCTACATAGTGAGTTCCAGGCCAGCTGGTGCTACAGAGACCCTGTTTCAAAAAAAGACACACACACACACAAAAAGCCAACCAGTAAAACCAGAGAAAAAGTCTGAGCTGGTGATACCAATAAAGGACACAGCTTGGAAGGAGAGAGAGAAAGGCTGGGCAAGCAACTGGAGGCCAAGATTCCACCCCTGACTCTGGGTTCTCACCACTGGAGGAGAGCGAGTCTTTGAACATCTCGTAGAACTGTGTGAGGTACATCACCATGGACAGCTTGTCAGGCTCCCCTACCGATGCCATCTCCTTGCCTGTCATGATGGGAGAGATGCCCAGTTCCTTCTCGGCTATGTCAAAGGCCAGCTGGTTATTCTTCTCCACATTTTGCTCATCCAAAGAGTCAAAGTCTCTGAGAAGCAGGACAAAACAACCAGATTAAGTTGGGCTGACTGTCCTCAAACCGGAACATGGACAGCATCATAGCTGAGGTCAAGGGAGCCAGGCCTCAGGCGTGGACTGAAGAACAGATCTGCTTGTCTTCCCCTCCTCTATTCTTCCTCCCTGACTGAGGAAATACACAGTGCCCTTGAGGGGAATGGCCAGAGATCTACCCAGCAAAGAAAGGGGAGAAGACTATTTGCATTCTTCTAGGAACATCAATCTCTGCTAAAATGGAAGTTTAGTATGGGAGCTATCTTAATATGTGTTCTCCTACACCTGTGTGTCCATGTAACACATATAAAGCCAATGTCCAAAAGCGACGGAAATCCTGTCTGAGTAGAGGGCTCCCAAAACCCTGGGACTATCACCCATTCCACCAGCTCTGGTAAATTTTACTCAGCTTTCTCCTGAAGGGAAATTCCAAAACCTTTCTTAAAAGGTTTTTCCATTGTCAAATTTCCTGAGTTTTCCCAACTATCTCCATTAGCAAACATTTCCCCCTGGGTTTTAAGCTTCTTGCTCACTTGGAGGAAGGGATGCTGGCCTCCTCCCTCAGCTGACTGCATATCATCCTGGCGGCCCTTATTGTGTGTTACCCTACTGACCCGATGGAATTTTTTCCATTTAAAATGAATAACTTTTCTCTTAGATTAAACCTATTAAACTATGGATATTTACCTTGAATATAGTCCAAACAGTGCCGAGTAATCCACTCACTGCTTTCCATTTGCTGAACCTCTCTTAGACCTTCTTTAGGACATGTGTGGTGGTGTAAGAGGAGGGCGACCCTCTACCCTCCCTCACTGCCCCCCCCCGCCCCCAGCTCCACCCTTGCCAGTTGCCTCAAGTCTTCTCCCTTTTCTTCCCTGCCTTCCCTGAGACAGACCCACCATCCTCAGAAGCACCGTCACGCCCCTCAGCATACTCTCTTCCAAGCCGGTATCCCTGCTCACCTCTCTTCTTCCGTGGCACTGCTTTAATTTATTTTAGCCAAGCATATCATTAATCTCCCCCTTCTTTTAATTTTGGCTAGGAATTGAACTTAAAGCCTAGTGTATGCTAGGCATGCCCCACCCGCCCCTCCCTATTTAATTTTTTATTTATCTATTTATTCTTTTTGTTTTGTTTGTGGGGTCTACCTGCAGTCCCTTTAGCAGACAGTTTCATGTACGAAACTCATGATTCTCCTGCCCAAGTTCTGGAATCACAGGGATGCCTGGTTATAATTGTTTTGTTTTATGGTATTGCGATCAAACCTATGGCCTTGAACATGGTCCTTGGTTTATTTATTTAGGTCTTTTTATTTTATTTTTTAGGTCTTTTGAGATAGGGTCTCCCTGCAGCCCCAGCTGGCCCAGAACTCACTATGTAGACCAGGCTGGCCTTGAACTCACAGAGGTCCACCTGTCTCTGCCTCCCAAGTGCTGGGACTACAGGTGTGTACCACCACACCCAGCCTATTTATTTATTTTTAAATGTTAATTAAAAAAATTTTATGTGTATGAATGTTTTGCCTGCATACATGTGTCATGCAATGCCCATGGAGGCCATAAGAGGGTGTTGGAGCCCCTGGAACTACAGTTACTGATGGTTGTTAGTAGCCATGTGGGTGCTAGGAATTGAACCCAGGTCCTCTGGAACAGCAGTTAAAGCTCTGAACCACTGAGCCATCTCTCCAGCCCCCCCAACCCTCATTTTTAATCTACATTGCACAAGGTTGTTTTTACCAGCTCTTACATCATTAGTTTGTTATCATCACGAAAATAAGGACTGTGTCTTAGGATTCCCTAACCAGTCATTAAAACCAAAAGCAAAAAAGTGGGCCCTTGAGTGGACTCAATGATAAAAAAGGACGCAGCCAAAATAATCCACCATACTGTGCTTCTGTCTCTGAATCTGTTTGGCTTCTATGGTAACAATGGCCTACGGGGGAAATCTGAGTTGCTTGGTCGAGCAGCTGACCTGGGGTCACTTCGTACACTCCTTCTGTAGAGAGGTGAGTGAAGAACGTACAGAGGAGACAGCACTGGTACCCTGCGGAAAATGATGCTTGCTTCATGAAGCCTGAGGAGTATGTTTGCAAAAAACATATGTTTATAGTCTTTAACAAAGAAAATGCCATCATAAATGGCCTATCTATTGTTTTCTGTTGAGTTAGCCAAGTGTTCTAGCCAGGTCCCTAGTGGCCATTAGCACTTGAGAGAGAGCTGGCCAAAATGAAGAGTTCAACTGGGGGCCAATGAACAGAGTTTTCCTTTGTGTGAGGCTAACAGGCCCAGGTGGATGTCAGAACCAGTTTTTTGCTTTCTGAATATTGTGATTTTTAAAGTTAACTTTTCTTGGGTTGAGCTGTATAAATGCTTGACACATGGAGTTTTAAATATAACTAAATCAAAATGCTGGAATTCTGGAGAGAGCATCTTACATTCTAGGAAACTGTACAAAATCTGCATACTTGATAGGCACTCCCAAGATCCTTGGTGGATATAAAATGAAACACAAAACTTGGTCACGACTTACATGAGATCGGGGCGGTATCGGTGGATGATTGCACACAGGGCCAGGCCACTTTTCCATGACATGGTGAGATCTGTGACATTCACTCCTGCATAGCCATCTGTCTGCCTTTGGCACCACCCCAGGAGTTTGCTTGAACGAGCTACAGACTCTGAAACAATACAGATAATTATTGAAGTGTGCTACCTAGTAACACTGACACAGCACCGTCTTTATAGTACACACACTCAGTTTTGAAAAGATTACCGAGGGTAGGAACAAAATGGTCAGTATCCCCTTCAAAAGGAAGCAGTGGGGCAGATCATGGGTACCATGACACCATAACTTTAGGTACCAACCTACCAATTTCCAGGGTCAATGCCCATTCCCCAGACAAGATACCTTAGGTGACAAGGACACTAAAGCATGTCACAGCAGCACTCCTGGAGATGTGGATGGCAAAGTGCCACCTACTGAGCTGATACCTCACTGGCAACACAGCCAGGCTCTCCCTGGAGAGTTGCCTGGCAACTGACTGAGGAAGCCTTTTCCTCCCCAGCGACACCCAGGAGATTAGATTAGAAAGGGTTTCATTCTATCTGTAGTGCCTTAACCCAAAGCAAACAAAACCTTACTCTCTCACTTTCTAAGGCCCTGAACAAATACCAAGTGAAGAGACTTTGTAGGGTGACGCTGACAAGGCCAAACACCCAGACCAGAACAGTCCCCGATACCCAGGTTGGCACTTTGTGTTATAAATGATCAATTATATGCAGAGACACTAACAAGGCCAAGTACCCAGATCAGAACAATCCCTTAGACCCAGGTTGGCAACCTGTGTTATAAATGATCAATCAGATACTGACAGATACTGACAAGGCACGTGCGCGCGCACACACACACACACACACACACACACACACACACACGTTTTCTGGCTCACTGACATGTCTTCATCATGAAGAGCTCCAATAATCATTTAAGAGAGCCTGTGAGCACTGATCCTGGGTTCAAAATAATCTGTTCCCTTTCCTAAGGCTGCTGGCATTTAGCTTTGCACTAAGTCATTTGGTGATTCATGAAAATAAGATAAAAACTGTTTATCATAAAAATCCTGCAAAGTGAGGCTGGAGAGAGAGCACAGAGGTTAAGAACACTGACTGTTCTTGCAGAAGACCCAGATTCGAATCCCAGCACCCACATGGCAGCTAACAGCTGTCTGTAATTCCAGTTCCAGGGAATCTGACAGTCTCTTCTGTCCTCCTGAAAGCAAGCCCAATAAACTCATTGGTTGATAAAAGCACACTTGGGCAGAATCGTTACTTTGGTCTACAGTGGTTCCCTGTTTGGCATGAGCAGACATTGGTTTACATTTCCACAGGAAAAGTTCACGAAACAGTAATTTACTTTTATGCTGTCATACCACCTTAGACCAAAATAATTTTTGTGTTTGAGGGCCTGTTTCGCACATTCTAGGAGGTTACAGCAGCAACAACCTTGGCTTCTATCCTCTAGATGCCAGTAGCAAAACCTCACCTACAGTCATGACAACCAAAGATATACCCTGGTACAAGCTAATACCCCAGAAGGCCCACTGGCTGCAGCCCACTGTGGCTGAGGGATGGCTCAACGGATGACTGTGGACTTCTCTGAACAGGTAAGGCCATCATCAGAACTCACCATTGCGGGTCAACTTGGGGGTGGTTCGGAAATTCACTAGGTTCTCCATTTCCAGATGAATGTCTTTTGTTTCTCCGCTATCATACAAATGGCGCACCTGGCAGAAAGTTGAAAGAGTAAAAGGAAAATCAAACCCTAAATAACATTTCCACCTAAATGAAGAATAACTAAAATAAAGATTATAAGAGCAGGTTGGGTAAAGCTTATATATTTGTGTTTACTTTCTGGTGGTGCTGGGTATTGAAGTCAGAGTCTTGCATGGCTAAGGAGAGCTACACTTTAGCCTCACGGTAAAGTTTAGACAGACTACATGATGGCCTTAGACCTTTCATGGAATGAGATAGTTACAAAGAGACAAATAACTTATTGACTGTCAGCAGCTGTACTGAAGATGGCCAGGTGGGCACGGAGGTTCCTCTGGACCATGGCTTCCCACCATCAGCATCTTTATGGATATTTCCCACATACATACAAAAGCCTGCAGACTTCAGGTAGATGGCAAAAAAAAAAAAAAAAACATTCTTTATAACATAGGCAAACCTGTCAAAGAGGCTGCTTCCTAAAAACTGCTCGACTGGAGCTGTCATGCTTGGTACTGTCACCATCGACAGAAACTTTACAGATTCTGAAAACCTCACTAGTCCAAAACTAGACTAACACTAGTAACAAAACCTTTTACTTGTTTCAGAGCCTTTTCAAGAGAATAACCTCGTTTGCCCTACAATGATCCTGTGAGTAGGCAGGGATTATTAGCTCCACTTCTCAGGTGAAAAACCGAGGTTCAGAGAAAGGAAAATAACCTGCCTCAGTCACAGGTGATGAGTGCTAATACTGTAAGTGGAAGTCACACTCCCAACTGCTGAACCAGTGCCCTTTCTGTGCGAAGTTCCCATTAGGAGGTGAGGGCTAAGTCTTAAGTCTACTGTTTTTGTCACTTTTTTTTTCCCGTCTTTTTGGAGACAGGGTTTCCCTATAGCCCCAGCTGGCCTAATTCCCTATCTAGACCATGCTGGCCTAGATTTCATAGAGATCTACCTGCCTTTGCTTTCAGGGTGCTGGGACTGAAGGCATGTGCCACTACACCTGGGACTGTTTTTGTTACTTTTGATCTTCCACAGTCATTTTAAAGAGCTGGCTCAGCAGTTAAGAGCACTGGCTGCTCTTGCAAAGGACCTGGGTTCAGTTCCCAGCACCCATATGTAGGCCAACAACTGTTTATAACTTCAGTTCCAGGAGATTTGATGCCCTCTCCTGGTCTCCCCGGGCATTGTACACATGGGTGCAGGCAAAACACCCATACACATTAAAAAAAAAAAATCCTTGGCTGGGAGTGGTGGTACACCCCTTTAATCCCAGCATTCGGGAGGCAGAGGCAGGCAGATCTCTGTGAATTCAAGGCCAGCCTTATCCACAGAGTGAGTTCCAGGCTAGCTGGGGCTACAGGGAGACTGTCTCAAAATAAACAAACTCTATTCCCAGTCAGCTATGGTGGCTGAGGCTTATCCTGGGCTATACAGTGAGTTCAAGGTGAGCTTCGGTTATATAGCATATTGAAGTCGTCCCTCAAAGTCTTTAAGAAAAAGAAAAAGAAAAGGAGGGAGAGAGGGAAGGAGGGAGGGAATGATGAAAAGAAGAGAGGAAAGGATGGATGGAAGGAAGGAAAGAAGGAAGGGAGGGAGGAAGGGGGGAGGACCCTTTGTGCTATGTTCATGGAAAACACTTTCAACAACTCAGAGACATTGATATTGACTCGGATTAGTTGTGTGTGTAGTATAATACAAACACAGATATACACATTCCAACAGTTACATCAGTCTGGAACACTGGCCTGGATGTAACTGAGAAGACTTACCTGGCTTGGCCGGAGGAAGTTGATGTTAATATTGGGATACCTAGTAACAGGGTCGATACTATATTGGCTGAAGTTTTTGCTCACATTCTCAGGGGTGGTTTGAGGCAGCAACCTGTAAATGCTCTCCCTGCAAAAACACGAAACAGTGTGTTCAGAGCAGCAACAAGCACCAAATTACCTGACAAGTAAAACCAATCTCCATCCCTGGTGCATCTCCAAACATAACTTGGCTCTAGTCTTCAGACCCACCACTCTGATTCCATGGGCTCTGGACCAGGGAAGGGGCCAAAGACAAGAGCAGGGACACTGCTATGGGCAGTGGTAAATGCCTCTAATTTAAAAGGCTGTTGTGGAGATGGAGAAATAGCTCAGTAGTTAAGAGCATTGGCTGCTCTTGCAGAGGACCCAGGTTTGGGTCCTAGCACCCACATGGTGGCTCACAACCATCCAGGGGATTCAACACGGACTTCTGGCCTCCACGGGCACCAGGTGCACATGTGGTACATATATATGCATGTAGGCAAAAAACTCATATAAGCCGGGTGTTGGGGTGCATGCCTTTAATCCCAGCACTCGGGAGGCAGAGGCAGGTGGATCTCTGTGATCCACCTGAGTTCAAGGCCAGCCTGGTCTACATAGTGAGTTCCAGGACAGCTTGGGCTACAGGGAGCCCTTGTCTCAAAAAGAGCCAAAAAAGAAAAAGAAACTCATATAAATTAAAAAAAGACAAAAGCCTGTTGTATAGTGTGCAAATATTTACTATAATTTTTAAGGAAAGCGGTCACCTTTGCTGACTCTTTCCCTTAATAGCAGAATGTTTATAATCTAAATTATGAAGGATACTTCCAAAAGACATTCTGTGAGCATAACACATCTCTTTGCTTATTCCTCACTAAGCCTGTCAGAGCTACGGTTTCCTCCCCAAACTTTACATTTTGGGAGCCTGGTCCCCAATATGGTGGTGTTGAGGTGGTGGGACCTATAAAAAGGTGGTAGCTCACACCTGTAATTCTAGCACTTGGGAAACTCGGGCAGAAGAATCATCTCAAGTTGAAGGCTAGCCAGGATTACACAGTGAGTTCTAAGCCAGCCTGGGCTACAGAATGAGACCATATCCCAAAAAAACAAAATAACAAAACAAAAGCAAACCTTGCCACCCCATTTAACTACAATGTCTTAAGTCAAAGTCTTAAAATGACAGGATAATATCAATTATCAGTTCCACCCAGAAATCTTTCACTATTTCTCCTGGTCAAGGCATACATTCTTCATCAGCAGGTAAATCCTGGTGTTTCTGCCTCACATAAATCCACTTGCCTCTGCCACCCGAGTGCTGGAATTAAAGGCATTCTGCCTCATTTATAATCATTTGCTTCAAAACATCTGACATTCAGGGGTTCAGTAAACATTTACAAGCAGTTGTGTTTCCTTTTGACTTAGTCACTCTCATTTTATTCTACTATGTCCCTATCGCCACACTGGCTTACAGTTAACAGGTACCACAATGTGCTGCATTCATGTAATTGCTGGCCAATGGTACACAGAGATGCAGAGCCCATCTTCCAACAATAAATTTGTTTTGGGACGGGTTAAGAAAATCTTCCCTCTTTCAGCCAATCGGTTGGCCATAGCTGCTTGCATGGGAGGGGTTAAAAATTAAAAATTAAAAAGAAAAAAAAAGTTTGAGGGGCTGGAGAGATGGCTCAGAGGTCAAGAGCACTGGCTGTTCTTGCAGAGGACCTGGGTTCCGTTCCCAGCACCCACATGTCAGTCAACAACTGTCTGTAACGCCAGTTTCAGGGGGTCCAAAGCCCTTTTCTGATTTCCGTGGGCATTGCCTGGCACAGGTGCACTCACATACATGCAGACAATACAGTCAAACACATAAAATAAAAATAATAAATTAAGCATTTAAAGAACAGTTTGAATAGATCATCTTGGTTTCTATGACTTTATAAAACAGTACCTTGCCTTCCCTCTACTTAAACATGAAAACATCTTTAATATAGAAATAAAAGAACAAGAGGGAGGAAGAGCTTGCACTCGGCCGAGATATAAGCCAGGGCTACTCCCCAGTCTTCCTAGAAGACGGACCCAGGGTTTTTTCCATTACCTCTCTGCCAGGACCTCCAAGGGGCTGGTGCCCAGTGACCAGCTTCGTACCATCCAGGCAGAGTCCATAGCAGCTAGAAAGCCTCGGGCAATTCCTGTTCCCATTGGCCAGAAAGGCTGTAAAGGAGATAACACAGAGAGTTAAAGTAACTCAGCTTGTAAAAGAGAAAAATAAACCATGGAGCAGAAAGAGTTTATTGCCACACAGTGATAATGTAGCCACTGCTCGGGCACTGGACATCTCTACTGCACAGCCTGGTAGAGGGACAAGTTGCAAAAGCTACAAGATTTCCATCCCTACTTCGCCAGTCAGGGCCCAGGGGCCCATCATCCTTTCTCTACTTGCCGACAATGTCGGCAACTCCTACAAGAGTCTGCTTACCCCCAACCTTGGACACTGAGACTCCCCCCTCACCATTTTACTACCTCTACCATTTAGCTCTCTGCCCCTCTTAGTACTCACCTCCAGGAGGCTGTCCCCAACCAGAGCTACTAGTAGCTGGTGTCCGTTCTGTTCACGTACCAAGGCAGCATTTTCAGAGGCGTACATACAAGTGAAGTCAAACATGGCCACGTCAGGCTGCCCATAGTGATTGATGGCAAAATCCAGAGAAGGCAGCTGCTGCTGGGTGGAGAAGTCTGCAGCTTCCCGGGCGTAGTTGAGCAGGGCCTCCTGGTCCACGTTCTCCCGGGAGAGCAACAGCTCTGTGTCGGCGTAGTCCTGTCCAGGAAGAGCAAAGGCCAAGATGGAGGAGCCCAAGCAGGGATGCCCAGTTTGACCAGCCAAAATGCGTATCAACGTGACCTTACCTCACAGCCTTTTTCCCTCAGGTGTTTTCATATTCCTAAACTAAATCTTTTACACGAGTTAAAAATAAAGGGGGGAGGTGTTGCTAAGAGTAAATCAGTTTTGCTACCTAAACAGCCCTGGTTGTTCTGTTCAAATCACTACTCCTGCAATCCTGACCAATCAAACAATAGCTATATAATGGCAGTTTGTAAGCACAACAGGCATTTTACAGTTTATGGTATATTCTGCAATCACTTTATTCTGGGTATGGCGGCTTTTGGCAGCTGGGACGGTGGGAAACACACTTATCACAACTAAAGGAATCCCCGAAAACTATAGTGCAGAGAGATGTGCACTGGGGAGCAGTAAGAGCTCTACAAGGATGGAAAGGAATATGTTGGAAATGGATCAGAGGTTTTCAAAATCATACACAGGATTCTGCAAGGCTCCACAGAAACCCACCTACAGAGCAAAGCTGCAAGAGCGGAAAAGGAGCTTTCCTTATAAGGAGATGAGAAACTCCTCCTCTGCTGTGGAGGTTCCTGCACAGAGCCAAGTCTGCTCTCCTAAAGTAGGGCCTTGGTTTCCAAGTGCCCCTGACGAACTGGTACTCAGCCACAACTACAAGCTGTCAAAAGCCAAAACACAAACACTCGAGTGGCTCCTGGAAATACTGTTTGTTCAACATTAAGTGGCTACAAATGGCGTTAGTATTTAGCAGCACACCCAGAAGGCATGACCCCTTCTGCTAAAAGAAATAAAGGGGAAAAGTAAATTAGATTTTGGCATTCCGGATTGCTCTTACCCAATTTTCACTGATAACCCAGCTCTGCCCAGATGGTAGGTTTGAGTCTTAACTTAGTCCCAAGGCATTCCAATGGCTGTATTGACAGCAATATAAGAGCCCTAGATAATGAACAAACCCACTTTATAAAGCATCTAGCCAAACACGCCTTTCTTTTGTTTGGGCAGAATACTCTGTACAAAGTGCTTAGTCTTGCTGCTCCCTGCACACTGCAGGACCGCCACACTGAAAAGCAGACATGAGGTTCGCATGGAAAGGAGACTTTGTGTTGCAAGCACGTGCTTGTCAGCTTCCTCCCCAGTTGGCTCTCAGATAAAGCAATAGTGTGACTCATTCTAAAGGGGCTTGATGTGTTATCATCCTGCAGAGACAAAGGGCTCCCTGAGATTCAGCTTTGAGTCTGGGGGGAACTGTTCAGAACCGAATCAGCACATGTGAAGCCTCTTCTATCCATTTATCACATGGGGACAGCAATTCTCACATCCAGACCTGTGAGACTAAGTGAGCCTGTAGCCACTCTCCTTAAGGAACCATCCAATCTATGATTCTTAGATTTCAGATCATCAGTTCGGGGTCTATCATACAATTAGTCACCCAGAAAAAAAGGCTGGGCTGGAATGGGCTAAGGATAGACACTAGGTCTTTCTTGTCAGTTAGAAAGAGGTCTATATGTACCCTGGTCAGTGTTCTCTGAATCTTTAGTAACCACATGGACAATAAAATCTGAGTCAAGGTCAGACTGTTGTAAACACCATGAGTTGCTTCTCAGACCAGCACTCTTCCCTCCGTCATCCCTCTCCCAAAAGGATCTATGGAGGGACCTGTAATACTCAGAGGCTGAGGCAGGACAATTACATGTTCAAGACCTGCCTGGGCTATAAGAGCTATTTCAAGGCCAGCCTGAGCAACTTAGTAAGACCCTGTCTCAAAATTATTACTACTACTACTACTAATAATGGGTCTAGGAATGTGGCTTGGTGGCAGAATTCTTGCCTCACACGCACAAGGTTCTGGGTTGAATCCCCATTACTGTGGTCAGGGAATGGTAAGGAATGGGTCTACTGATCCTTCAATGGCTGCTCACATATGGAATTCAGTCTAATTAATAGCTGAGTTACCTAAAGTTAAAACTGGGTAATTATGTGTGACACCGTACCTGACAGTTGTTGTGAAACAGTCCAATAGCAGGAGAGGGGAGAGAGGAAGGGGTTGGCCATGTTGGTAACTGTGAAAGCTAATGACGGCCACACAGGCCCATTCTGTTCTTCTACTTCTGTTTATAGTTTCGATTTTCCATAATAAAAAGATTTTTTTAAATGATAAACTAAAAAAGATCATGGGTTTCCAGATGTGTTTAGTGTCCACTTTTATTTCCTTATAGGAAAAAACCCACCAGACAACAAAATTCTTCTTCTTAGTGATCATATTAAGCAGTTCAACAAAAAAAGAAAACCATTGCTCACATGGAGTATCACTCCTTTGTCCAGTAAACTCTGCTTTTTGGCCGTCATCACAAAGTAGTGTGTGTCATCTTTGTAGTAGACGATGTTCTCCAAATCAATGCCTGGGACCAGAAAACAAGCACGTGTGAGAATCCACTGAGGACGTCAGGGCAGCCAGAAGGCTGAACTTGGGTCTCAGAGACAGGTGTGCAGAGTCCCCTGCAGACAAGGTGCCTAGACCCAGATTCTTACTGCCTGCACCATAAACTCAGAAGTCGGGGAGATCTGCTTTCTTTTGCACTTCCATGCACCTCACTCAGTACCCTAGGTTTATCCTGAAAATGATGACTGAAAGGAAATACAAACATGAGAATGGACAAGGCAAAAAACAAAGGCAATGCTAAGTCTACGAGAGGGGATGGGTTGTTCACCAGGTTAGACCTCTTTGATAGCTAAGGAAGCTGGGGGCATCTCTTAAACTCTAGGAAAAGGATAGCTGCCTGAATGCAGAAAGTGAACTACTGACTTTTTAATCCAATTAATCTGAAAATAAATGTACTGGAAAGAAATCAAGTGCTAGAAAACCGAAGATACATTTTTTTTTTTAATTGCAGCAAAATAGCTAAGTCAATCTGTCAGAAAACTATCACAATTTGATTCCTGTCCAGCACACAGGAGCTCAGATGAGCTTAGAGAAGGGCCATACCTTTGACAGCACAGGTCAGGGTGCCAATGAAACCAGAGCTGCCAGTGGGCAGACTGCTCATCTAGCAATGAACTTGGCTCACGAGTAGGGGCAAGGGGCTGGGGATGTGTTGGCTGAAGGCAAAGCCGACCCCAGAGCAGCCTGGTCCCTGCTGAGGCCTGAGACATGACAGCGTGGAAACATGCTGAGCCCCAGGGATGGGAGTGACAAAAGAACAGAGGACAAAGGTCACAGCAGTGGCATCCACGGCCGCCCACACTAACAGCCCCTAGGCTCTGGAGGCACTGGTACCAACCTGTGGCTTCTCTCAGTTCCTGGAAAAACTTTTGGTTGAATATAAAAGCCACACCGCTGATCTCTTCCACTTTGGCCTCTGCAGTTGTGTTGCGGTTGATAAAATTTGCAGTGATCGCAATGGCTAGCTTGCCACGAAATTCTTTCCGACGAAATCCTGAAGGGAAAGAGGAAAGGGAGGAAGGCTTCAAATGAGGGAATATTTGGGCGGGGGGAGTGGGATGTGAGAATCAGGAAAAGTTTGAGGATGGCTCTTTTTCTTCTGCAAGTAAGCTGCACTAAGAGACATACAACGCAAAGCCTTCTTCCTTGTTGTGAACAATGTGAAATCTGACTGATTTATCACTGGGGGTTTCACTTAAAATGGGGTGGTGCATGGTGCTTGACACATTAATGCATAAAAAAAATGCTGTACTGACACCCCTAATCATAGCTTATCTCCTAGTGCCCTAAGAATGTGCCCTGTGGGAAATATCCCCAGTGGGCATCATCTGGAGGAAAGCTGGGGTGCCGCTCAGTTGACAGGTAGCATATATGAAAATTCTTAGAGGTGTGGACTCTGGGGACAGGTCAATCTCTACTCTGTGATGAGCCAGGCAAAACACAAGCCAAAGTCAGTACCTTCCAAAGTGTTCCTACGACCATCCCCACCGATGATTACTTCAAATTCATACTCTGATACAGGATGAGTTTTGGGGTGCACCAGGGCCCGCCAACCTATCCCTGTGGATCAAAGGCAAAATGAAGGGCATCACTCAGACCAAGTTCACATCCGGATACATAGTCCCAATACAAAGCACTACATGTAAAAACAAAACAAAACAAAAAACTACAAGGGACCAGCCCCAAGCAGAAAGCACCTCCGACAAGGGCTCACAGAGGGGCTTTCTCCACTTTTGGACTGTTTAATACAAATGTCTGTCACATTAAACACTATGTCAGAGGCCTCCTAATTAAGTCAAAAGTCCTCAAAAGCCCAGGCTGCATAAACAAAGCCCTTTAGATAGTGCTGAAAACCACCTGCAGGGCTGTCTGGTTCCTCCCATGATCTCATCTGCTCTCACCCACTCACAGCACCCTTATGCCTCCTTCCTTGGTCAACTCACGTTCGTTCTCTTGGTCCTCAGGAGGTTGCACGAGTCCTTGGAATTCCACATTGACGTGGATTTCGATGCCCAAGATCAAGGCTACTTTCAAGAGGATTAGTTGGAGCTGACGGATACCTGGGAGAACACAAAGACCTTGATGGCGCACGAGGCGAGGAGAGCCCTAAATACCTGTCCTGGTTCCCAGCCATCCATGTCTACTCAAGTCTTCAAAGGTTGTGATAGCAGGAGACATGTCCCACATCATGCTGTCGTTCCTCTCTCCCCTTTCTAAGGGGAACTTCAAAGCAGTGAAGAAACAATCTGGAGAGATACAAGGCCACTTTACTTCTGGGGCTGAGTATTCTAAACAACCCAAAGCTCAGAGACAGCATGGAACTGTGGCCAAGGAGAATTACCCTTCCATCTCCCAGGTCCAGCAGAGCCGCCACTCCTGGCAGCATCGCAGTCCTCAGAGGCACCTACTTGGTGTAAGACACAGGAGAGGCACACCGACAGGTGAGATGCCATAGCATGTGCCTCCCACTCTAACCCTTTGCTGACCTCACACATTCCTACTAGATGCACAAAGGAAATCACAGGCCTCTGTATCTCTCTTATCATTCCTACCACCACTGCCTATACATGTGGAAACTGAGGCTCAAAATCATGTTGCTCATTATCACAGTGAAAGTTGTAAATATATTTGATATCCAGTGCGTCTGTATCCAGACCTGGTACCAACACCAGGTATAGAGAGACAGAAATCTGGTTCCTGATCTAAGACACCCTCAGTCCTAAAATAAAACTAGCTATAGATAAAGACCACAAATTCAATCAGTCAGTGGTCCTTGAGTCCCTCTTAAGGCCAAATTATTTGCAGTCTGTGACTAATGTGCTAGAAGCATGTGCAAATCCCCTACTAAGTCATCCTGGTTACTTTCCTCCATATCCTCACCCTTCTGAGTCACACTTCCAAAGGTTTGCTGAGGCCCATGTTAGCATATTAGCATACACTTTATTTTTGCAGACAACTGTGGGTTCCAAGATGCTTTACAAATTACAGCCTGGCAGATGGGCAGAGTAGTTCCTCTTGCCAATGGAACGTGGCAGCTGCCAGCTGGTGTTGGATAAATTGGTACCACCACTTCAAAGGGTCTAATGGTAGAATTATTTCCAGGTCACATATGGAGGAGCTGAGAACAAATGCTCCTCGATAAAGTTTTTCTAGAAGCACGAAAGGCAATCAGTAAAAAATATTTCCAACTTGATAATGCAGATGCTGTTCCAAATTGGTTTCAGATAGGCCATTTACAGCCATGAAAACAAGATAAGCTAAGAAAAACATAAAGGGGGCAGAAGAGATGGCTTAGCAGTTAAGAGCACTGGCTGTTCTTGCAGAGGAGCCAGGTTCAGTTCCCAGGACTCATGCAGTGGCTAACAACCAACTGTTAACTCCAGTTCCAGGAATCCAACGCCCTCTTCTGGCCTCTGTGGGGATTGCTGGCACACGGTACATTTATATACACTTAGGCAAAAAACACTCATATATAAAAAATGATAATGAAGGAAATATAACAAAAAAAAGTTTTTAAAGACAAGCACAAAGGAAGTTGGTGATGAGAAGAGAACAGCAAGAGTTGTTCTGGCTGTAGACTTCACTGGTCACCTAACCGCAGAATCTTACTGCAGAAGGGCAGTCACATCCCAGCTATGACTCTGCTTCTGTTGTTGTGGGTGCCCAGGTCTCTGTCTCCATAGCACTCTCTTCTTGCATTAGTAGAGGGTATGAAGACCATACTGCAGAGCCACAGCCCGTGTACTCCTTTCATAGAACTAAGTACTACCAGAGGGCTGAAAATCGAACTCCTTGATTTCCAATGCTCCCCCACAACATACCATGAGAACTCAGCAAGAGTTCAGGACCCAGCTAGGAATCCTTTTAAAATTATTTACTTATTGTTATTTTATGTGTATGAGCGTTCTGTCTCCATGTATGTAAGTGCACTATGTGCATGCAATGCCTGCAGAAGCCAGAAGAGGGCACTGGATCCCCTAGAACAGAAGTTAAAAATAGTTGTTAGCTGCCATGTGTATGCTGGGAGCTGAACCCAGGTCCTCTGCAAGAGCAGCAAGTACTTTTAACCACTGAGCCATCTCTTCAGTCCCCCAAGTTAAGAATCTTCAATCATACTACCTCTCTACCCCCTTCCTACCTCCAAATCCCCAGGGTGAGTCACTGAACATTGGTGGTAGGTGCTTTGACTTCAAATTCTACAATAGATACCAATGAGATTGTAACAAACTGAGCTACTGAGCAGGAATTCCTCAGTTAACCCATCTGTCTCTGTTTACTGAACAAATGTGCAGGGAGAGCTGGTGTTACTCACTGATATGGTCGATGGCTCCAGCACAGAACTTTCCATAGAACTTCTTGGCACCAAGGCCTCGCAGATCATGTATGGTGAAGGGCCAGAGATGCAAGACATTGTTGCGGGAGAAGGCGTCTCGCTTCTCAATAACAACCACCTTGGCTCCCAATAAGGACAAGTCGATGGCTGTGCGGAGACCACAGGGGCCAGCTCCAATGATGAGACACTGAAAAACACAGCTGCTGCTTTCAGGGCAAAGGTCGCACCTATCAAAACACACGTCTCATAAATATCGTTCCCGAGAGCTTCTGCTCCAGGGTCATACTCCAGGCCCAGGACACCTGCCTAGGTGACAGTAGAGCAATTACAATGGCTTGAAGGAAGAGCTCATGATTGCTGTGGACAAAGACTGAAGTATAGGAGATGTAACCTTATCATGTATCTACCTTGAACAGCCTAGGAAACCCATAGACCTACAAGACTTAAGTGGGTCTACATTGCAACAAATGATATGAAAATCACATCTCATTTTTCAACAACAAGGACCCTTTAGAAGGTTTTGGCTCGCTGTCCAAAGATAGAGATAATGAACTATATCCAAGCAATCAAATTCTGGGGTCAACCATTCAAATAACTCAGATGCCAAAAAGTTTTTTTCTTTGTTTTTTTTTTTTCTAACAATATATTTTATTTTTATCTATGTGTATATGTGTGTGTATGTGGGGGGGGGGGGGCCTGAGAGTGCAGTTCCTTATTTTATTTTTTTGTGGTTGTATTGGGTTGTGGAGGTGGGGGGGGGGGTGCCTGAAGAGGCTAAAGAGGGTGTCAGATCTCCTGGAGGTAGAGTTACAGGTGATTATGAATCACTCAGTGTGGGTGCTGGGAACTGATGGTTTTCTGCAAGAGCAGCAAGTGCTCTTAATCTCTGAGCCATCTCTGTAGCTCCTGAAAAGAGTTTTAAAATAATTTCTGGACTGAAAATTCAGGGAAATGCTCTTGAAAACCCACACTCAGGAGACATACCTGAGGAGAGACACTGACCATAGATAGCTTGCACTGTATGTACAAAAGGAAGACACACAGTGCTTTTGATTTGGCATTTCTTTTGTTTTATGTTTGTTGTTGTTTTCGACAGGGTCCCCCTGTAGCTCAGGCTGGCCTGAACTCACTTCACAGACCAGGGTGGTCTTGATCTCATAAAGGTCACCTGCATCTGCCTCCTGAGTAATGGGATTAAAGGTAAGTGTATGTCTTCACACCCAAATGTTTTATTTGTCTATTTATTTTGGTGGGGGTTGGGGTGTGAGGCTGGAACTCAAGGCCTCAGACATGTTAAGCAAGTACTCTATACCCTACACCTGAGCTACCCCCTTACCCTTTTTATTTTTAATTAAAGTCTAGAAGTCACTCATGAAAATCATGCCTTCAAATTTCTCCATGGGGTAAATCTCTAGGTATACTATAGGACAAGTTTAAGGTCATGAAAAGCCAAAATAACATAGCCTTGAAGTCACTGGAAACTTGTTTCCCTACTAACTTTTCCCAAACTTCTCACAGAGGTGTTCTTAAAAGGGCAAGGCAGGAAACACCCCTCTCCCTCTCACTTTCTCACACCTATCCCCACTCAGGTGAGTGCACATCTCAAGTCTCTGTTATGGTCTACCTATTTCATGGAAACTCTATTATTCTACATTGTAAAGAAAATAGAGGCCAGGTGTGATGGCACACACCTTTAATTCCAGCACTCTGGAGGCAGAGCAGGCAAATCTTTTTAAGATTAAGGCCAGCCTGGTCTACATAGCGGGGTCCAGGTCAGCTAGGGCTACAGGGACACCTTGTCTCAAAGAAAAAAAAAAAAAGGAAAACAATAGAAATACTTTGCTTTACAAGGTCCTTGTGTTACAAGGTCCTTGTTTGTGAATTAAAACAGACTTTTGGACTATGGATGGGAAGAAGCCTGACATTTGTGGCAAATCCTTACTAGATGCTGAGTGTGAAATGATGACTTTGGGAAGACGACATACTAAGAACCACAAAGCCATGGTCAGATAGGATGCTCACAGAGCCTACCTAAGTGACTCGAGTTCTCCTAACAGTGTGAGGCTCAGAGGAAAGCGTCAGCAAAATAAAAAGTTTCTATCTACCTGACCTCAGGGTGGTTCATTAATAGTGGAAACTCTGAATGGGTAATAAATACATACATGAAATAGCTCAGAACAAGGGTCTGGCACGTGATACTGTCAGATGAATACAGGTAACAAAGATTCAACAAAGTCTAAGCTTAACTCCTTCCTCTGGGCTGAGGCCTGGTTCTAATCAGTCCTCCCACTGGCACTAGGTGAAGTCCCCATGTCAGTGACCCCAGGGCCCGAAAACAGTTGAGCTTACCTTGGTGTTAATGCATGCTTTTCCCTTCTTGTAGTCTTTGTGACTGCCTCGTTTGTCCAATTTGGCCCAGAGGGCTTTGGCCTTCCAGTAGTTGAGCTTAGACTTGAGCTTGTGGTAGAAGGAGCGGTAGTCCTTAGGCTTCAATTCCAGGTGGTCACAGAGCTCTTGGAAGGCCCTGAGGGTTCCCTTGCAAGTAGTGGCCTGGACAAATCTGTCGAAGAGGATATGAGCTTGGTTTGTTGTCTCTTGCTTCCTCTCCTCCATGCTCCCCGACTCTTGGCACACCCCCACAGAGGGGGCAGTGGGATGGCTGCTGATCCAGCTGACACTGTCACCTTAACCTAACAGAAAAGAAGAAAGACAAAGAAATGGTCAGTATTTCCGGGTCTATGAGCATTTCCCAGGAGACACACTTTCTCAAAGAGCAGTGACACTTGTGTCATTGGCAAATGTGCACTGAAATACTCCAGGTACCATCCAGGGCATTAAGGAGCTTACAGCCTAGTGGACAAGATGGATTCAGAGACAACACTATAATGGGCTATTCTAAATGCCACTAGAGAGAGGCATAAGAAAAACCAAACCCAGAGAGGTGGGTCCCCACTGAGAATGAGCATCCTCGGGGAGACTGCCAAGGCTTTCAAGGAAAAGCTTTTCAGGGAAAAGGAGTAGGTCTGGACAGGGAAGTCAACTCAAATGCCCCATAAGGATCTCACACAGAGCAGTCAAGAATGGTTCTGTTTTCCAATGGAGGCCACTGGGAGACAACAGCATGGAAAAGATTAAAATCATAAGACTCATTTGTGAGGGTGGCTGGTGAGTGCATGTGTCCACCTGCCACTGTCTCTGAACTCACTAAATGGAGGCACTTAGCATGAATAACCACAAAGTTTAGCGAGTGGCTGGTGAGGGAGACCAGGTTTGGGAGCCATCAGCATACAGGAGTGGAAGCTATGCAAACAGATAAGGGTACATGAGGCCAGCCCATGAGCAGGAAGGGCTGGGAGCTCTGCATGAGACCTGAGAAGCCAACCTGTCAGAGGCCAGTGGGAAGCTAAGTCCTCTCTACAGACTACCACAAGAAACAGTGCACGGGGCTGCAGAGATGGCTCAGTGGTTAAGAGCACTGGCTACTCTTGCAGAGGACCCAGGTTCAATTCCCAGCAACCACATGGTGGCTAACAATTCTCCATAACTCCATGGAGTTCCAGGGACTCTGACACCCTCTCCTGGCCTCTGTGGGCATTTTGTGACATGGGGTGCACCTACCTACATGTAGGTAATATACACATAAAAATCACATAAAATCAAGATAATAAAGTTTTTTTTTTTTTTTTAAAGAAACAGTACAGAGAGGACTGAAGAAAGCCAAAGAGCTGTGTCAGAAAAAGCTAAGCAGTACAAAGTCCAGACGTACCAAAGTCACTTGGGATCTGGAAGACTCACAAAGCCCTCTACTGCATGTGGTATGTGCAGGGCAAGTTCATGGCCATCACATTTCCCCACATTCATATTTGACAGTGACAGTGAAGTTGTCCATACCGTGTACTTAACAGAAACAGCCAGTACCAGCCTCCCCATATGTGCAGATGCTTGACTGTGGAAGACAGCACCTTATGTATTCCTGCCCGCACCCTCCCTTGATCTGCTTTTTGTGCCCCAATTTATTAGACCTGCTATTCAGAGACAGCAGGGCAGTGCAGGGAGTGCCACCTGGCTTGGAGCCTGCACTGGCTGCATAACCCTGAAGAAGTTACTCTTCCTCAGAAGGCCTTGATGGTCTGTAAACTCTTCCCACTGTCAAGTTCTCTGAGTCTAATGCCGAGAAAATTCTGGTCCCAGCAGTTGTCCCTGAAGCTGTAGTCAGAACGGCCCACCACAGGCCATCACTGATTTGCCTCTGGTGAGACAAATGCAACTGGGCTGCAGCTCTGCTGTAAAAAGGCTTTATTCTGGGCTGACAAAATGGGAGGAGCTGGAATGTGTTGTACTTAGGGTGAGGGGCAAGGAGTAGCCCACTATTCAGTGAGTGGACCTAAGGCTGGTGGGGGCAACGGGTTGTCAGTGCTGATGGAATCAATTTTCTTTCAGAAACTCCCAACATCCCATAGCATGGATGACTCCAGGGGTAGGTGTGAAGCTATTTCTTTGGGCAAATCACTGAGCAACAGTTCTCCCTTAGTGAAGAGGTAACATTCTGTTTTTCTACATACCTCACTATGATACTATATGATTAACTCAAAGCATCTGAGGAGGTCTTGGGTTTTGTGAGAGGAAGTAGGAAGTTCAGGGACTGGCATTTTCCCTCCTGTTTCCCATGATGACAGGCATGAGATTTCAAGGAACTGAGAGTATAAGATGATGATTCTTACCATACACACTGGCTTGGCGTGTAATCTCAAAACTGTGGCTTATTCCACAGCCACACTGCTGATAAACACAGCTTGTCAACATCCAGGTAGTCAAGAGTCCAGGAAAAAAAAGGGACTTATCTAGGATTATAGCTTAGTGGTAGAGTACCTCCCTAACATGTGTGAAGCTCTGGACTCCATCTCCAGCATTACAAATAAATAAACAAATAAATGAAAGAAAGAAAGAAGCAAATGAAAAAATCCAGGAATTAATCAGCACTAACCCTGTCTCTCCTAAATAAAGGTTTATATTAGGCAGTATCAGCAAGCAAAATATTTTGAAGGTCATAAAAAGAGTCCATTCTTTTTCTTACAAGCCCAGACTTATCTTAGAAATAGTAGCCAGTCAAAAGACTGCTTGAAAGGGTTGAAAAATCCAGACTGTTTACAAAGAGGCAGAAGAAAGGGTGGCTGGAAACAAGGATCCTAGAGGGCCCCGCCCCTTCCCTCTAGGTGCGGGTATCTGTGTAAGTAATCCCTACCTGAATACTCACCTGGGTTCGCAGTCAACCTTAACTCTGCCAGAGTCAAATGCAGCATTTGGCAAACTTTGAACACACCTGGCCTGATTACCTTGTACCAAAGAAGAAATGGTTTTCCTTTGTTCTTGATCAGCAGCCATTGTCTGCTTCCTGTCAGATTCAAAGCACTCAGAACCTTGAGGTTCTTGCTGAATCCAACATATTCAAGATTCCACACCACATATTTCGAAAAGCCTTTCCCAGTCATAGCACTGCCTGGTGCTCACACTCTCCTTGAAGACCATCTTCAGCTCTGCTTTTTAAAGAGCCCTTCCCATTCTGAAGTAGAAACTCACTTCCCAAGAGCTGCTGACCACCACAGACCATTCCCAAATCTAATCTCACCATGGCCAAGCACTTTCATTAATAACCACCCTAGCCCCCTTCTGGGTGCAAATACTATTCAAATAAGCAGTCTCAGCCCAGTTCCTGGAGCGCCTCGGAGTGTCTGCTCTAGAGTGGCAGACAAGTATCAGGTGCCCTGGCTAAAGGACCATGACCTACGGGGCACTAATGACACCAGATAAAGAGAGGCAGGTTGGGTTCCTTTTCCTCTAACAATGTGACAGACACCCAGGGTAAGACAACACAAGACAGAGTCCCCTGGGCTGCTTCACTTTTCCTCCTTTGAGCTAGGTGAGCACAGCAGGAAGGCAGTCCGGAGTGCCCTGGCATTGTTCTGTGGCTGCCACACTGGCCAGAGCACTGGCCCAGCACTATGACTCACTGAGATCTGCCAGGGAGAATGAGAGAAGGCCTGTCCTGTCATGCTCCTGAAGGTCAAAGCTGCATCCTGATCTTCCAGATCTCCCCTCACCCACTGTGCCACTCATCCTGACATTCTGGGAAAAACCAACATTCATAATCACAGGAACTTAGAGACCAGGAAACCCGGCTGGAAAGTGCCAGAAATCCTGGGGATGGAAAAGCCAGGGTGTGGAAGAAAGAAGGCAAGGAAGTGAGGAGCCTGAGGAGGAAGAAACAGTGGGGCCAGGTTTCCCCAGCATCTGTTCTGCCAGCCGACTTTGAGCATCCTGCATGTTTTGTCTCGTGGCAGCTGACAGCTGACTCAGCCACATTCCTGGGCTGTGGAGGAGAGTGCTGGGGAGCCAGCAGCAGGGAAGAGCATGTGGGAGCAGGGCTGTGCTCTTATTCACAAGAGTAAAGGTTGCCTTGACTCACAGTTCTTAGGGAATACTTTATACCTGTTCTTAGAACAGGTGGGTGGGTGGCTGTTTGAGGGAAGGGTTAACAAAGAGAATTATCTTTAAAAATAGAAAAAGGTAAGAGAAACAGTAATATAAGAATAAAAATAAGAACCACACTTTGAGAATACAGGTACAGAGTGCAGTTTAATTTTCTCGTGCATCTATACCATTAACATGCCAGTGTGTATGCAAATCTCAACCTGAACAGCCATCTAGGAAACGCTCCCTTCCAGGCCCATTCACTGGGAGCTGACAGGCCCCAACAGATCCTGGAAGTAGGTATACAGGAATGTTGGCCTTGGGATGCTGTTAGAGGGAAACTCGGATTGAGAGGCTTTGTTTTGCCCCTGAAATAAGCATTGAAATCACCAAAATGTCTTGAGTTCTCACTTGCTCCTTCTGTAGGATGGGGGACTGGCTGTGAGGGGTGTAGATAGAGATATTGAGGCTATAGTCTCGGGGGTGACAAAGACCCCTGGGCTGGGATTTCTCATTGCCCGCAACTGCTTCTCAACTGTAAGGCTCACAGCTCTTAGATGAGGCTCTGGCTCTTAGGAAGCAAGCTCAAATACAACAGGCACATGGTATTCCCTGGGCTTTCTAATTTTCCCTCAAGTTGAAAAAAAGTAATTGTGGCAAAATACACATACTATAAAATCCTGGTCTTAACCGCCTTGCCAGACTGTTTGTTTCCATGTTGCCCAGGCTGGCCTCAAAGTCCTGGGTTCAAGCAATCCTCCTGCCTCAGCCTCCAGAGTGGCTGAGACTATAGGCACAAACTACCATGTCTGTCTCATTTTAACCACTTTTAAACATACAGTGTGCAACTATCAACACCATCCATGTCTATAGCTCACTAAAACTCTATGCCCATTAACCAGTAACTTCCCTTTTCCCTCTCCCCTCTAACCCCTGGCAATCACTCAGCTACATTCTGTCTCTTTAATTTTAACTATTCTGAAAGTCTCCTGTCTTTGGTGGTGGTTGTTCTAAGACAGGATCTTCTTGTCCCAGGCTGGCTTTGAGCTCCTGATCCTCCTGCTTCCAGCTCCCAAGTGCTGAGATTCCTGGCATAGCAGCATGCCTTTCTGTGACTGGCTTACTTAACTTGGTTTATCTGTGTGGTAGCATATTCCAGAATTTCCTTTTCAAGACTGAATATTTCATTTACGTAACTACAACACTTTCCTTATCTATTTGCCTATTGGTGGGCATCTGGTCTACTTCCATATTTTAGCTATTGTGAATAATACAGCCAAGAACAAGAGTATACAAATCTTCACCATCGGGGCTGGAGAGATGGCTCAGCGGTTAAGAACACTGGTTGTTCTTGAACTTTAAGGTAAGTCCTTATTACTGAGGTGGGCTGGAGAGATGGTTCAGTGGTTAAGAACAGTTTGTTCTTGCAGAAGACCCGGGTTTGAATCTCAGCACCCACATGGCAGCTAACAACTGTATGACTCTAGTTCCAGGGGATCCAATGGCCTCTTCTGTCCTCCATGGGCAGTGCATGACATGGGTGTACCTACCTACACGCAGGCAATACACTCATATACATAAAAATAATAAAAAACAAAAACAAAACAACAAATCTTCACCATCCTGCTTCTGGTTCTATCAGATACACGTTTCTAGAACTGAGGTTGCTGGATCAAAAGACAGCTGTTTTTAATTTTGTGAAGAGCCTCACGCTGTTTTCCACAGTGGTGCATGACATGGGTGTACCTACCTACACGCAGGCAATACACTCATATACATAAAAATAATAAAAAACAAAAACAAAACAACAAATCTTCACCATCCTGCTTCTGGTTCTATCAGATACACGTTTCTAGAACTGAGGTTGCTGGATCAAAAGACAGCTGTTTTTAATTTTGTGAAGAGCCTCACGCTGTTTTCCACAGTGGCGGTACCATCTTACATTCCCACCATCAGAACGCAAGCCCCCCTCCCACCTTCTCCATACACTACCAAACTCTCTACTATTTTATAGATGTATTTAGCGTTTTCATAGCGGCCATGCTAACAGACATAGGTGACATCTCCACGTGCTTTAGGTTTTCGTCTGTCCTATGACTGATGGTGTCCGGGATCTTTTCATGTATTTACTGGCCATCTGTATTTCTGCTTTTGAGAAATGGGTCTCTTAACTCATTCCTTAACTGAGTTGTTTTTGTCTATGTTATGTGTTAGGAGTTCCCTATATTCTAGATAGTAAGGCTTTATCCAATACATGATTTCTAACTATTTTTTCCCGTTACATGGGCTGCTTTTTACTTCAATAGTGTCTTTTTTGAAAAGAAATTTCCACGAAGTCCAACTTGCCTATTTTCTTATTTTGTTACCTGTGATGTTGGTGTTATGTGCAAGAAAATATTGCCAAGTCCAGTGTTGCGACATTTTCATCCTGTTTTCTAGGAGTTTTATAGCTTTAGGTTTTACATTTAAGTCTTTGATCATTTTGAACCATTTCAGTAAACGGTACTTGATAAAAGTCCAGCTTCATTCTTTCACATATGGATATCTAATTCTTCTTAGCCATGTTTACTGAAAAAACTGCTGTTTCCCCATTGGATGGTCATGGCTTCTTTGTTAAAAATCACTTGCCCATGTGAGGGTATATGGTTCTGGTTTCTCTATTCTTGTCTACTGATCTACATGTCTATCTTTACACCAGTTACCACACTATTTTGTTTAGTGTATCTTTTTTTCTCCTTCTTTGTGTATGTGGTGCCATGTGTGTACACATGCACATGTGGGTGCAGGTATATGTGCACAGGTACATAGAGGCGAAAGGGCCATACTGGGTGACTTCCTCTGTCACTTTCTAACTTATTTTATGAGAGAGGGTCTCTCATTGAACCTGGAGCTCTTCAATTTGGCAGAAATCTCCAGTGATCTGCCTGTGTCTGCCCTAATCCCTTCCAGTGCTGAGGTTATGTCCATGCACTGCTGCTGTGCCCAGCTTTTATGTTCTGGGGATCCGATCTCAGGTACACATACTTGCATGGTACTTTATAGACTAAGACATCTCCATAGCACCCCCACCCTTCTTTTTTGACAGAGTCTTTTAGCCCTGGCTAACCTCAAACTCACTATGTAACCAAGATTGGCCTTGAACTACCACTGATTTCCTGCCCCCATCACCCGATATTGGGATTACAGGTGTGTACCACTAGGCCTCACTTGATTACTATGTCTTTGTCATAAGTTTTGAAATTAGGAAGCATAAGTCCCCCAGGCTCATAGTTTTTTAAAAGAGGGATTTGGCTATCCAGGGTCCCTATAGATTTGATAAGAATTTTAGGATGCTTTAAAAAATTATTTATTATTTTTATGTGTATTCGTGTATTGCCTGCATGTAGGTAAGTGCACCCGTGTCGTGCAATGCCTGAAGAGATCAGAAGAGGCTGTTAGATCCCCTGGGACTGGAGTACAGACAGTTGTTAGCTGCCATGTGGGTGCTACGATTCAAACCCGGGTCTTCTGCAAGAACAACCAGTGTTCTTAATTGCTGAGCCATCTCTCCAGCCCCTAGGATAGTTTTTTAATTTCTGGAAGGAAAAAAACACCCTGTGATTTGGATAAGGATTGAATTGAATATGTAGATTATTTTGGATGATATTGATATCTTAAATCTCTCAACCCATGAACACAGGTTGTATTCTCACTTATTTATTTTTAATTCCTTTAATTATGCTTTTCAGTTTTCAGTGGGCCAGGTTTTTACTTCCCCGGTTGTTTCTCAAGTGCTTCATTCTTTCTGATACTACTGTACATGGAACTGCTTTTATACTTTTCTGATTATGCACTATAGTGTGTAGAAATGCAACTAATGTTTGTAGGGAGACTTTGCATCCTGTTATTTTCCTGAATTCCTTCATTACTTCCCAGGTGTTTTAAAAAATTTATTTATTTAATGGACTCTCTGGCGTTTCTTAAATGTAAGATTATATCATCTAGAGATCATTTCTCTTTTTCAAAGTGGAGCCTTTTCTTGCCATATTGGTCTGGCTACACTTCTGGTGTTTCCCTAAAGAGAAGTCATGAAAGTAGGCATCTCTGCCTTGCTCCTGATTTGACAGCAGAATCTTTGAGTCTTCACCACTGAGCATGGTGTTCACTGTGTCTAAACCACTGAGCATGGTGTTCATTGTGTGTTCACTACTAAGCATGATATTTATTGTGGGTTTTTTGTGTGCGGCTTTTATGAAATTGAGGGTTTCTATTCCTAGTTTGGTGTTTTCATGAAGAGCTATCAGATCCATACCTATTCTTGTTTCTATACATATTCCATCCCCAGAAGATCTTTTCTGACTTTCCATGCTGTTTAGCATCAAACTCAGATGCAGCAGGTTGGTGAAGAAACATGAAACTAGTCTTGTCCTACTGTGCCCCTCCCTACCTTTTTGTGTGTCCTTATCCACACAGCTGCAGTCTTCAATGGCACCTACCATTCTGCAAAGCCATTATTTAGATGTTTCTCTCTTCTACTAACTGCAAGCTGTTTCTGGGCCAGGACCTGTAGTCATAGCCTGATCTGTAACAGAAATGTGCTAAGTGTCTGTGGAGTTGGGGGCAGGGGAGAGAAGGGAGTCAAGCAGCCCCATTCTTGAAGGACTGGTCTTATAGAAAAGCACCTGTGTGAGCCTTCATGGTTAAGGAAGTGAACTGGAGACATTACAGAGATCGCTAACCCAAAGTGGATGTATCCAAGCGTCTAACAGTGACCTGGGAAGGTACCAACAAAAAAGGATGTAACACTGTATCATAAATCCTCCACAGTCTCAATCTGGGCTATGGACGGATCCTCCCTAGAGGTGCTCCACAAAAGCCTACATCACGTGACACGTGGGTTCTCTTCTTCTCTGCCAACAACCTATTTCTTCCTGAAAACCAGGAATACCTAAGAACTGAGAAATGAAGTCACAAACAGACTGACCTCTGCCTCATAGTTCTGTGGCCCAATCACCCCAAAGTGAAGCAAGCACCCCATAAACACAACCACTAATGCTGTCAATACCACCTAAAGTAACTCACAGAGACAAGCAATAAAGAAGAAGATGTTTCCTCATCTGTAAAATGAAAAGAATCAGAGTTTTGAAGAAACTGAGGTACTGAACGTAAAATGTTTATAGTGGGCCAGGCACACAGCAAGGCACAGTCAGTGAGGCACTGTGTTCATCCAGCAGTTCGTAAGTAAGTGTACTGGTTGCTTTTCTCAGGGCTGTGACCAAATACCTGACAGGAAGCAACTTAAGGAAGGGAAGGTTTATTTTGGCTCATGGTGCAGGGTGCAGGGACAGAGTTCATCATGGGGCAGGGACAGAGTTCATGGTGCAGGGACACTGTCCATCACGGTGCAAGGACACAGTCCATCATGGCAGAAAAGGCATGCAGCAGGAATAGGCTGCAGCCTCACATCTGGGAGGGTCAGATGAATTTTGGCATGTCTTTCCCTTCTTTCAGCCTCTGACTCAATCCAGGATATCAGCAATGGGTTGGTCCTGCCCACAGTCAGGGTCTTCTCACTTTGGTTAACCCTCTCTGGAAACACACTTAGAGACACACACCAAGGTGTGTCTCTTAGGTGATTCTAAATCCAGTCAAGCAGACAGGGAAGATTAACCATCACAACACCTCTCTGCCACAAAAGGTTATACTCAGTCTACACAAATGACTACCCTATCTAACAGAAAGATAGTGCAGTCTGGTGTTTGAAGGAAAGAAAAACACTTCATAACCATCTCTGTCGTTGTTCCACCCCTCCTCTCCCTCTTTGCCTCTTAGTTCCAGAAGCTATGATGATGGCACTGAGAGTTGGGGGGTAGGGGTTGAAAGACTGAGATCTGTGTAAGTTGCAACCACAATTTCATGTGGCAGACAGAAGGTCTCCCCAAGTAATCATAATATTGAGTGGTTACTCGATGTCTGATGCATACCTGTGTGCTTCATTGATGGAAGATGAGGTAAGATCTAACACCTTCATTTTTTTAAACTTCTCTTCGTGTATGTGTGTGTGTGGTACACATATGTATGTATGCATGTTTATAGGTGTGTGAACACATGAAGACCCAAGGTTGATGTCAGAAATTTTCTATCAGTCTTCTACCTTATTCTTTGAGGCAGGAGCTCTCAATCAAACCTAGAACTTGCTGATAAAGCTAGTCTCACTAGGCAGTTTGCTCCAAGAATCTCCCATATCTATCTGCCTTCTGAGGCTAGAATTACAGGTAAGCCGCCACTCCCACTCAGCATTTATGTGCGTTCTGAAGAGTATAGAACTCCAATATTCTGGCTTGCATGACAAGTGCTTTTACCACTGACCACCTCCCTAGTCCTATCTCCTTCATTTTGCTCTGGGAGAACTGCAGCTTCAAGAAGTTTAAAGATCCCAAAGCAAGAAGTAGTGCAAACATGTTTTGGATCAGAACCACCTACTGCACAGCCTATGTCCTTGGCCATTTTGAAAACCACCTGAGAAGGCAGTTTCAGCAATGAAAGCTGAGGATGTGTGCTCACTGCTCTCACTGCCTGAAAGCAGGAGCTTGAAAGCCAGGTAGCCTCCTTCTGTGAGAAGGCACATGCTTGGCTATCAGTGAATAAGCAGTTTCAAGCAAACTCTCCAAGGACATGCAATATAGGATTCTTTTCTTTTCTTCCTTTCTTTCTTTCTTTCTTTTTTTGTTTTTTTGAGACAGAATCTCCCTGTAGGTGAAGCTGGCTTGGATTCGCTATGGAGCCCAGGCTGGCCTTGAACTCAGAGATCCGCTGCTTCTGCCTCCTGAGTGCTGGGATTAAAGGCATGCACCACCAAGCCCGGCTATTATATATATAGGATTCTTTTCATCTCACAGTTTATCACTGCATCTGCCCCTTTGAAATGAAGCCCTTTCATTAGAAGGAAGCAAGAGCAGCCTAGTTTCCCAGGAACGCTTCCTCTTGGCTGCTCAAAGGCTAAGCAGCTAAAACAGTACTAACACAGGACCTACCTACCAGTCTGCATTCTTTAGCAGACTCCAGCAACCACCCCCACCCATCTACCCCACCCCCACCCCCAGCTCCATTGAGGGTAGGTAGGACAGGTGCACAGGCCAGAAAGACCAGCATCTTCTGGCCCTACTAACCTGAGGGTGTTGCTCTGATCAGCTCTGAGAAGTAAGGAAGGGGGCCTCTGACTGGGAGAAAGAGTCACTGAGCAGGTGGGAAACACAGCCAAAGGATAATTCCAACAACTGCTTTCCCATCTGTTCCACACTATGCACCCAGTTCTAGGCACACAGTAAGTGCTCCATGAAGCCCTGCGGATGATGGGCTGTCAAGTGGCTATACCTATGTAGGCTCAGAGGCTAGTGGCTGGCTGCCGGCAGCTGACCAGAAGACTTCAAGGACCACAGCTACACAGAGCATCCAGGCTCCAGCAATCCAGAGACACAAATACCTCATAGGGGCCACTGTAGAACTCTCAGAAAATGCTGTGACCCAGGGAGACACTGCCTTATGATAATTACCTCCCTCTCCCACAGCAAAGACTATACAATATGTTTTAGGATACAACTGGGATTAACCTGGCACAAATTCTGGGGGTTCTCGTGGTCTATCCTGCCCACTAAGACCATCATGGAGTCATGAGACATAACATGGTCAAGGCTGGAAAGCATGTGGGAGATATTCAGTTTAGTAGCCATCACAAGCTTGACTAAGACATGCAACAGCCCCAAGTGACAAGCAAGTCTATTGTATGAAGTTATCTTGCTATCATTGAGCATCTTGAAATGTTAATTTCTCTAGGAGTCCATGTTTATGTAGAAGACCATAGATATTCACTCCATAATGTAAAATTTACTTCTTCTTCTTCTTTTTTTTTAAGCTTAGGGTGTCGGATCCCCTGGAACTGGAGTTACAGATGGTTGTTAGCTGCTATGTGGGTGCTGGGAACTGAACCTGGGTCCTCTGCAAGAGCATCCAGTGCTCTTAACTGCTGAGCCACCTCTCCAGCCTCCTAAAATTTACTTCTTGAAGTTATTTATAAGACAATCAGTTACTCTTTCACATGACACTTTCCAAACGTTTGCTTTGTGACACTTTCCTTAGTTCCTTCAACCATGTAGCCTGTCTGTCCTGGTCTTGCATTTCCTCTTAGCATTCCTCTGGGCTTCTGTCACTAATCAGTGGGTATGCCCATAATGGAGGCACAATCATCTATAGGCTTACCTGAAGCTATGCTCTTCCTGAGCTGGCTCACACTGCCTCCTGCATCAATTCCTCTTGCCTGAATGGAACCACTTCCACCCGTATAAGCCCTCTTAGCTTTAAAATCCAGCCCCCCCATTCCTTCTAACAGCCTCTAGTCACATTACAGCGAAACTGAGAGCTGTCTGTGTTTACAGTCATAGTTTTCTCTTCTCCCATTATCTTCTGAACCTCCATCCCTACTAGAGCACAGAATACTTCACATTAAGTTCCTGATGACGTCTATACTATCAGATCCAACAGCCAAGTCTCAATCTTAGTTTTCTTCAACCTGTTGATGGTGATCAATATTTGCTAAACATGAAATTACAACTGAGAGGTCAGTGCTTATTCACTCACTTTAGAAGAGCAATCTATTACATGTGTGGAAAATAGTTATTTCGGAAACAGTGAGTACATTAACTTTGTCTGACATTTATGTAAATCTCTTAATGTCTAGTGAAAGACAACAGCTGGATTCTCGGATCTGCTGCTGCGCGCCATCTGTTACAACACCACAAATCAGCAGCATCTAGAAAACTCCACCGTGTACTCATCAGCAAACCAGAGTGGACAAAATAACACCACCTTAGTGTTACTTTGTGAAGAGTTTTGACCTCCTAGACCCCCTAGAAAGGCCTCAGGGAGCCCACTCACACCCTCACCCTTTCCTGCTGTGCAGCAGTCCTCTGGCCACCACAGAGGCCTTGTTACCCCACACAACACAGCCTGTTCTTTTGTCTAAAGATGTACTTTTCTGGGCTCTAGAAAAAATACAGCAGTTAACAGAGAAAAGAATCTCTGCCTCCCAGGGTGTGAACTTCTAATACAGCTGACATGCTATCCAAATGGCGTGCTCTCAGTGTAGACATCCTCACCACACTAGTTAAAGCTTCTTATCTTAGGCTGGGGATGTAGCTTAGCCAAGGAGCCTATGGGTAGTAAGTGTGAGGCCTGGGATCCCCCACCTCCTCCCAACAGATGGATCAGTGCACTATTTCCCTGGTGTTCTCCAAAGTACTTACCCCAACATGACTTATAAATGCTATTCATCTTCTGTCCTTCTGCCGCCCCAACCCCCAATGGAGACCTAGAAAAGCCGCTGGCCCACAGCAGTGCCCAGTAACCAGCACTTGAATAGACAAGCTTCTCCAGCCTGCCCAGATGGCTAGGGTCCAGGCAGAATCCTTGAGGTCATGAGGCAGGGGCTGTGCTAAGTGAGAACGAGGAAAGTGCAACTGAACTGGGAGGAACGACGAGAGCTGGGAATCCCATGAGGGGAACGGAAGGCTTCAGCCCAACAGGCTCCCCCACCTGGCTCAGATCCTGCTCCTGAGATTGAGAGGGGTCAGGGAGTGGTGAGAGACAGGAGAAAGAGCAGAGAGCAGGACAGGCGCCAGGACTCAAGGACGGCTCTGTTTCAACAGCAAAATCACCCCAGAATAACTATCCCTAGAAAAAGAACCTGGTTTCCAAAAAAGAATGGCGATATCAGTGTTGTGAAACACCAGACCACTTCTAAGAGATAAGTAAAATAATTCCAAATGTACGTATGTGTTTAAAAACTGCATCAGAAAACCATGGCACTGTCACCAGTCAGGGGTGTCTAGGCAGCATTTCTCCACTAAGAAGACAGAGGGTCAGAAGGGTAAGAAAATGAGACAGAAAGTGAACATCTGGAATGCCAGCTCCCAAAGTGGAATGGGCAGGGGACAAAAACCACCTGTCTACACTGGCAGTGAAGTCAAGAAGGGGCCACAGCCACATTATCTTAAGTCACAGATGAGGTCTAAATGCTACCCAGTGGTCCTTTCCAGGGCTCTTGGCTTCCCCTGCTCTGGCTCTAGGTCCTGGGTGGCCTGCTCTACCCCCACCCACATGACACTCCCCAATGACCTTGCCTCTCATGTGGAAGTACTGTGGGTCCTTCCCTTCAAGCCCCCATATCTGCCTTAGAAGACTCTCAAAAATGTCCAGTGCCATACCCTCTTGGTCTTCTGGAAATCTGGTCTCATCTGTACCACATTTTCCTCTTATTTTCTCCTATTAAGGACACACATATCATACAATCATCACCACCACCCATCTGCCACATGATCTAAATAAACCTCTTCTCACGCCAGCTTCCTTCCCACTCAGGTACCAACAACACTGGGGTTCTTCTCACTTTAAGCAGATGTGCACAGGTCCACAGAGCCCTCACCCTGCACCCCTGTGGGCCACTGGCCTCTCTTTCCACTACTGGGTTTCTTGAGAGACCAGACTACAAGGTCTGCTCTTGTCAACTGCCCCCCCCCCAATCCTTTTCTGTTCGTTTTGTCACTCCCTCTCTGATCTGGTTTCCATCTCCATCACTCCATCGAGGCTGACAGTGACTTTCTGAGAAAGACTCAGTCCTTATCTCCCTTGTGTCCTGTCTGTGACTTTTCCTGGAAACTCCCGCCCCTGCTCTGAGACCCCTGAGACCCGGGAATGCCTCCTGCTTCCCCTACACTTATCATCTGTGAGTCTTGGACAGCTCTAATTCTTTTATCTGCTGCCCTTCATAAAGCCAGATGACCTTGAGTTTCATCATTCTGACCTTGTTCCTGAGAACCACTGCTCTTAAATACTTTCATCTAGACACCCCATAGGCACCCGCACACGGAAGTCCCAAAGCAAACACTTCTATTCTCTCATATAGCCATATACATTTTCTTTCCTCATGGAGTCAAAGGTCACCTCACCCAGCTAGGTGGAAACAGGGAATCATCACAGTCTCTCTCTTTTCTTCACTCCTACAATCCAGTCTGCTAATGATTTCTAGGGCCTCTACTTCATAAAGTTCATCTCTCTATCCTCACGAAGGTAGAAATATCCAAGACTCCTAGTGTGGATTGCCACCACAACTCCTTAATCTTTTATAAATTTTTATTTATTTGTTTATTTATTTATTTTTGCCTTCTGTGTATGAGTGTTATGTCTGCATGTATGTTAAGTGCACCTGTGTCATGCAGTGTCTGTGGTGGCCAGAAGAGGGCTCCGAGACCCTGGAACTGGAGTTACGGATGGTTGCTAGCTGCCATGTGGGTGCTGGGATTCAAACCTTGGTCTTCTGCAAAGGCAGCCAGTGCTCTTAACTGCTGAGCCATCTTTCCAGCCCCACAACCCCTTACCCATATAGAGCATTCTTTCTTTCCACATCTTCATCTTCCCTTGATTTCAGGAAACATTTTGGATCCTGAGGAACGTTCAAAGCCCTATCAAGACCTAGCACCAGCCATTTTTCCAACACTTCCAAACATTCAGTTTTCACCAGTCATATTTTCTGGGATACACTTCACATCTGCTGGTTGTTCTCAGCCTAGTGTGCCCTCCTCCCTGTCTACTGGGGACCCCTGTTCACAGTTTAAGACTTCACTAAGACACGCCACCTACCACCTGCCAGGCAATCAGTCACATCTTAGTGCTCCCTTCTCCCAGTGGTGAATACCACACTCTTCAACACTCTCCATAGCTCTGAGCAGGGCCTCTGTGTCTGCCTGTGAGCAAGCATGTCTTTAGTAAGCAGGCAGAGGTAGGCCATGTTTATATTTGTTGTTAGTAGATAAGGTGGTGCAGAGCAGAGTAGTACCAGGAGACAGAGAAAAAGCAAAAGCAAGGCTTTCTGGGAGACAACGTCTAATGTCACAGAACTACGGAAAAAGGAGGAAAGACATTTGTATGATGATTAGTTTGCTATTAATTTGCTGATTTAGGGAGTGAGAGAATGACAGGAAGTGGACAAAGTTGAGTTCCTAGAGGCACCTCTGGATGCTCCTCAATTATGAAAAGGGTGATTGCATTCTAGTGACAGTCCAGGGTGGCATCTACTTTTTCATACATCAAGGCTCCCTCAGCCACTGGCGTTGAGGTCCTGAAGCTTCCAAGGGTGAGACAAGCTAAAGGGAGGCCTATGGAGATGCCCTCTGGGCTTCTTAGAGATGCAGAGGGTGAAGGAAGCATGAACAAATGATCTGGGAAGGTGGGCTGTGGTGAGAACAAAGCTGGCAGGGGCTGGCAGCTGGCGAGGGAGGTGCTCTGCTCCTCCTCAAGGTACCTGGGTAACTTTCTACCCATACTGAGCAAACTGAATCTACCCTAGTTCCATCTACAGCTAAGGCTAGGCCAGCTGCCTTCTGCACATTCACAGCCATACTTTTTTTGTGTCTTTTGTTGTTGGTGGTGTTTTTGAGACAGGGTCTCCCTGTAGTCCCAGCTGGCCTGGAACTCATATGTAGACCAGGCTGGCCTCGAACTCACAGAGATCCGCCTGCCTCTGCCTCCCAAGTGCTGGGATTAAAGGTGTGTGTGCCACCACATCCATTTTTTCTTTTTTTTTTTTTTCTCTTTTGAAAGAGGGTCTCCCTGTAGCCACAGTTGACCTGGAACTCACTATGTAGACCAGACTGGTCTTAATCTTACAGAGATCTACCTGCCTCTGCCTCCAGAATGCTGGGATTAAAGGTATGTGTCACCACCCCTGGCTAAGGCTATGCATTTTTTTTTTCCAGCTGTCTTCATGAAGACAAAGTCAGTTGTTCTTTCTAAAACAGAAGTCGCCTTAAAGGACTTACTCAAATTCAGCTCCATGACATTTAGTTTCCCTTCTCAATTAGATGAAAAGGATGGGGCCTGGGCACAATTTTATCAGTGAAACACAAGTTTGCTCTGGACCAAGTGCTTCTCAAGGCTAAGCCTATCCCATTCATCTCATTCTGTGGGGCTCCAGTACCACCATGCTTGCCCAGTGATACCTGGATCCTATACCAGGGCATGAGGCTCACCTGGTTGGAAATGCAACACTATGAGAAAGGAGTAACAAGCAGCCTTTTCTCTTGCACAACCCCCAAGCTCCACAGTGGCAGGGTCTCACAAGGGCATAGCCCACACCCTCTCCCTTCCTACCTGGGGTCCCACTTGAGGATGACCCCTCCTTACCCTCTCCAGGCCCACAGTGAAGTATGGCCCAAACTTCCATTCCTTTTTACTTAAAAACCAGTTGCCAAAAGTCAACTGCCATGAGCTCTTTGAGTTCTAAAATTCCAAGTGTTCTGGGCTCAAAGCCAGACACTTCCAAAGTTTTTCTACAGACTTACTTAACCTTCACTCGATTCACTGCCGACGGCATTAGCCAGCACAGAGCCAAAAGGGCCAACAGGTTACATTCCCTGTCTGCCCAGTCCTAAAATGCCAATGCTGATGGCCAGAGGCCCTGTGCCTCCTCAGGCATCATTCTCATTAGGGGCAATTTGGGGTGACAAGTAGTTCTTTACCCACCACCTGGTTTTCTAAAACCCTAACTTACTAATTAGCCTACTACCCAGTAGGACTACTGCTGGTTGATCTAGTGGTTCTAGGACACTCTGGCTTGCTGATGGACTAAAGTCTGAGAGTACCCAAGAGTTCCCAGGGGGTGTTAGGAAGTGTCACTTGCTGCTGTGACACTCTTGACTGCTGTAGCCTGGGCAAGTCTCACTTCAGTGAAGTCATCCTCACTCACAGGGAGGCAGCAAAGGATACTACCTGTCCTCTCAGGAGCTCCTGGATAGAATTTGCACCTGCACCAAGGACCATAGCTAGGAAGCCATGCCAGGTATGTGGTAGGCTGAACTGAGTGCACCTAACCCTTGGGCTCTGGTTAAAGTACAGATTTAACACACCCCCACCCCCCTTCAGAAATACTTCTCATGTAGAGGAAAGAGGGTGCATTCTGCTCAACATGGTATTTGTCTTACATACGAAAACTGAAAACTACAGATATAAGGACATTGTCAAAGGTAACTAAGTGATGCTGTGTTTCAGAAGACACCCACCAGAAGCCCCCAGAGGGTCAAGAAGTGTGGGGCCAGGAGTCCAGCAGTTATGACCATAGTCTGATGTGGGCTAGAAAGGGCAACCCATTAGAGACTCTGCCTGCCTCCCTCCTCAATCTAGGCCCCATCCTGGCGGCAAGCGTGACCCACCCAGCAAGTGACAAGAACATAGAGGTAACGGCGAAGGTGGACAAGAGCTTTGCCATTTCGGGAGCTGTGGCTCCTCAGAGAAAGTAAACAAACAGCAACCAAACACTGAAGCACACCTGTTCTAGTCTCTGCAATCCACCAGAACAGAGGTATTTGGGGTGACGCCAGGAAAAATATGTCATCTAGATAAGCAGTGGAAGGAGGACCAGGATACCAAGTGCATACAGACGGCTGCAATCAAGTGAGACTCTCTTACTCTCAGAAAGGTCTAACTGTGAGAGTTCAGTTTAACCAAATATCCTGCACACCTGTTACCTGGCAGGCAACTGAGCTTTGGTGAAAGGCAAGGGGCGGGGGATCCCTGGGGTCCAAATAAACTACAATCAGGTAATTGGCCTCAGGGTCCAGCAGCACCTGAGCACTCTGCTTTAAGCCCATGGCTAGAATCGACAGCAGGCACAGTTTATTTCTAGTTGACACTCTATCTGTCAAGTAGGCACCCTGGGTAAAGCTCTGATGTCAGAACCTCTGCGGGGAGAGGGTAAGACGCTGTAAGGCTCCAGCTGCCCCAGAGGAGCATCACTGGTAGGAGAGAGGGTGAGGCACCCAGGACACGACAGATGGTCTGCTGTTAAGATGGAACGTAGAATACCCCACACCATTTTACGGCCATTCTTAGTGAATATGCCAAGTTGTGTAACCGTCACCACAATCTAGTCTCAAGGCCATTTCCATCACCCTGGAGGGGACTTTGATAATTTCCAAATCTCAAGACAATGATCTTTTGGTGGGGACTAACTAGAAGGCTGAGAGCTGAGAAGAAAGTAGTCACAGTATCCATTTGTTGCTGTCAACTCAGTAACATGAAGGAAAGTTGGAGCAGGCAAAAGCAATAGGTCACAGCAGCCTCTGCACAGAGCGCACCCCACTGGGTGCTGCCAGGGGATCTGGAGACATATGTAATATTACATTTATCTATCATCTATTTTTACATTTATTCATTTTGTGTGTGTGTATTTGTGTGTTTGCGCATGTGCGCACGCATCTGCATGCACAACCATTACAGTGAGTATGTGGCGGTCAGAAGACAACTTGCAGGAGTCAGTTCTCTACCACCACGTGAGTTGTGGGAATGACTCAAGCCATTAGGCTTATCAGTAAGCTTCTTTAACCTGCTGAGTCATCTCACCAGCCTGATAAAATCTTTTAAAAAGTAACTACTGGTAAATATAGTGCTTCTCAAATGAAAAGAATCCCATTAGTCTGGGCCAGGTGTGGTGGCACATGCCTATGATCCTAATACTACCACTAGTAGAGACAGAACTATTAGGAGTTCAAGGACAGCTTGGGCTAGGTAGTGAGACCCTCCCTGAAAAACAGAAGAAAAAGAATCCCTTTGTCTGCTTATGCCTTCCAGCACCCCACCCCCAACAATGTCAATGTTGCCCAATCTCTCCACCACCAGAGACTCTGAGCCAGGGGTCCATATGCATGGCAGTCAGTGAAGGCCTGAAATAGATCATGTCCCTTCCTCTCGACAGCTGCAGACTTTCACAGGCACAAGATAGAGCAACAGGCTATGAATCCCAAACCCAGTCATTTGCTATATCACTGATCAAAGAAATGTAATGAAAGTTATGGAAAAACTGCTTTGCCCTTTAGCACAAGGCACAGGCATCTTAACTGATGGCACCCACGTGACTGCAGGGTCTTACAGATGAGACTGATCATGGCCCAAGCTCTCAATTTGTCTTCATGTGCAGCTGTAAACAAAAGGGAGGAAGGGACATCAAAAACTCAGACATGGCTAGCAGACCCAACATCAACATACAGCTGACTGCTTAGAAATGAGGATCTTGTCGCAATGCCCATATGCTTTCTGCTCTCCTGGAGGCCTGTGCCCTCCCATGTGCACTGCCTGGCCATGAAAAGGAGGAGACTCCACTGGAGACAACCTGGAAGCCACAGTGGCAGAGGACAGAAGATTCTGTAGCTGAACGCCCCACCCTGGGTTCTCTCCAGACAAGCGTGGGATTTCCCAGGTCACACTGGGGAACGGTGAGGTCTGTCCCAGACCTTCCTTTTCATTTCATCAACACTGTCACTGTAACTCTCTCTGAACATCTCCATCAGAACACATCAGGGCACCCCCAAAACAGGTACCTCAAACCTGGACTCTTCATCTCTTCCAAAAAAATTCCTTTCCAAGTTAAAACTCAGCCAGGCTAGGACTCCAGGTGCTGTCTCCCATTCCTCCTTCCTCAAATCTCTCCCAGCCCTCCTCTTTCTAGTCTCATTGCCTTGAACCACCTCATCTCCACCTCAACTCTTACAACAGGCTCTTCATCGTGTGTGGTTGCTTATTAAGAAAGATTTAACATAAGTTACCATTTTAACCATTTAAGTGTGCAAGAGGGGCAGGAAGTCATCGGCTCTACCACTATTTCCATTTCCTGAACTATTTTTATCTCCCCTCATCATCCCCAATAGAAATTGTTCCCATTAAACAATAACTTGCTATTCCTCTTACCTGTCTAGCACCCAGTAATCTCTATCCTGCTTTCTGTTTCCATGAATTTGACAGTTCTAGGTACCTCAGGGAAGTGGAATTAGATATTTGTCCTTTTATGTCTGGTTTATTTTGCTTGGGATTTTTTTTTTTTTTTTTTTTTTTTTTTTTCTTTCTTTTTTTTGGCTGAAACTTTTTTTACCCCCGCCCACAAAAACTCCTTGACACAAAATCTTTCTCTTTTTTTTTCACACACAACG
>NW_008350769.1:525230-548474 GCF_000622305.1 Nannospalax galili
ACATTATTCTACCCTGGCACACAATACATCCTGACACACAATGCTTACCTATTCGTTTACCCACCAATGGATACCTTTCGGTGACTGTGAATGATGCTGTTCTGGATATGGCTGTTCAAAAAGACCCTGCTCAAGCCTGAAATTCCAATTCATATAGTGTTATTTCCTAACAATGCCTCTCCCATTTACACACTTGAAAGCCACCGTCTGGTGGGCAGCCTAAGCTTCTCAGCAGCCAGCTGTGACAAATGAGCCCCGTCTCACCGCCATGTTCCTCACCTCTATGTCAAAGCACCATGTGCTTCGGTCACCCACATCTGTCTGCGGCTCCAGGCCCTCACCACATTCTCTTCTGCATGCTTGGCTGTCAGTCTAGAAGATACTTCCATGCCCTAATACCCACATCTCTGACCCTGTAGACCTCTAAGATCTAAGGTAGAGAGCATAAACCCGGTATCCAACAGAGCTTTCTTGTCACCTCATGCAGGCTGATCTCTAAGTGACTCTACTTTTCCTTTATACCTAGTGTCCCTGGTTCCCCAAGACCCTCTCACCAGCTCTAGATTCCCACATGGGTTTCTGTTCCCAGAGTTCAGGATTGCCAAATCCAAGACATATCTCAGGTCTCTTGGGAACAAATGAACTTTTAGTTTGAGTGTATACTTTGGGTGCTCTAGATAAAAGGCGGAACTTTTGTTTTGTGAGCCTGATCTTCCATCAATCGTGGGTGTTCTACAGGTGTTATTACAGAAGTTCACCATGTGCAGCACAGTGCACTGCGCAGACTCATTCTCAAACACCACCCAAAGCCATGATGAGAACATCCATTATGTCCTTACACAGTACAATTCGCTACCTGGTATGGAAATACATCCATTCACTGGAATAAGGCTCCAGATTCCGGGGCAAGCAGCATTCAGGAAACATCTTGCACAAATGTGAACATGTTTGTTCATGAAATAACTAACCTGGCAAAGCAAGCTACTGGCACACTAAGGACTTCTTTTGATCAACTGTGTTTTTAAAATCAGTAAGAGCAGGTGTGGTGGTTCATGATTGTAATCTCAGCACTCAGACGGCAGAGGCAGGAAGACTGCTCTGAGTTCAAGGTCTGTCCGGCAAAAGACGGGACAAAGGCAGGGATGTAGGAATGCTTGCAGGTCCAATCTTTTTTTTTTTTTTTTGAGACAGGGTCTCCCTGTAGTCCCAGCTGACCTGGAACTAGCTATGTGGACCAGGCCAGGCTGGCCTTGAACTCACAGAGATCCTCCTGCCTCTGCCTTCTGGGATTAAAGGCGTGCACCACCACACCAGGCCCAATATTTTGTTTTTAAACCCATATATAAGTTGGGTTGTTAACTTCCAATTCCAAGCTACGTTAATTTCCTGAGAAAGAGACAATAAATAAATAACCACATCTTTTCTTGAAAGGTTTCCCTCTACAAGCAAGCTTGAATCCTAGTCTGTTCCCATCCTCAGAGGGAATATATTTCTGTAAAACCAAAGGGCTGTGTGTAACTCCCATAAGTCTTGTGTCCAGAATATACTTAATTTTTTTATTTACCTATTTTTATTTTAATGATATGAGTGTACTGCCTACATGTATAAAAGTACACCACCTGCATGTAATGTCTTCGGAGGGCCCTGAAACTGGAGCTAAAGATGGTTGGTAAGCCAACGTGTGGGTGCTGGGAACCAAACCCAGGTCCTCTGCCAGAGCAGCCAGTGCTCTTAACCACTAAGCCATCTCTCCAGCCCCTCTAGGATATATTTATTAAAAGAACAGCAGTAAACCAAGTATGATGGCACACACCTTTAATCCCAGCACTTGGAAGGCAGAGGCAGGTGGATCTCTGTGAGATCAAGGCCAGTCCGGTCCCCATAGTGAGTTACAGGGCAGCTGGGGCTACAGGGAGACCCCTGTCTCAAAAGAACAACAAAAACAAAATAACAATAATTACAATAACAATAAGGAAAAAAGCAGCTAGGAAGTGGAAAACAGGCCAAAAATGTGACCAGTCAACCCATCACAACACATGAATAAATGATACTCAACAATTAGGCATCAGGAAATGTCAATCAGAACCACAATAAGTCACTTATATATTCATAAAAATGGCTAAAAGTAAAGACTGACAATACCAAGTCGGGCATGGTGGTACACACCTTTAATCCCAGCACTCAGGAGCAGAGGTAGACAGATCTTCCTATAGCTGGAGCTATAGGAAGACTGACAAAAAGAGACAAAAAAACAAAAAAAAAAACAAAAAAAAGATCAACAGTACCAAGAATTGGTAAGGAAAGGGATCAACTGGAAGTCAGGCACTGAGTGCCAGAACCACTTAAGAAAACTGCTGAGCAGTCGTTAACAAAACACTTACCCTAACCTCAGCAATTCTATTCTTGGTGATACATGCAGCAGAAATGAATGCCACCTAGGCATGGTGATGCATGCCTATGATCCCAGCACTTAGGAGGTTGAGACATGAGCTTGAGGGCAGCCTGGCTACATATTGAGTACTGGGGGCTGGAGAGATGCCTCAATGGTTAAGAGCACTGTCACTGTCTGCTCTTGCAGAGGACCAGGATTTGGTTCCCACAATGGCAGCTAACAACCATCTGTAACTCCAGTTCTAAGGGATCCAACACAGCTCTTCTGGCCACCATGGGTATTGCATGACACGGGTGCACGTGTATATATCCACACAAAACACTCATACACATAAAAAATAATAAATAAAATAAAATTATATTTTAAAAAGAACACTGGCTGCCCTTGCAAAGGACCCGGGTTCAGTTCCCAGTACCCACAGCAGCTAACAACTGTCTGTAACTCAAGTTCCAGGGGATCCAATGCGTTCTGGCTTCTGCAGGTATTGCATGCAGGTGGTGCACTTGCCTACGTGCAAGCAAAACACTCATACACATGAAATACAAATAAGTTTTTTTTAATTTAAAAAAAAAACTAAGAAAGGGAAGGTAGGTCTATGTTGACCAAAAGTAAGTACAAGAATGTTCATTACCAGCTTTACTCACAATACTCCAAAACTGGAAATAATCCAAATGATCACAGCAGCCAAAATGGCTAAGCACAGTGCAGTTATGCCATACAACAGAATATTACACAGCAATAAAAGAATTAACTATAGCTGTCCCTTTGAATCCACACAGAATGGTACAAGGCTACCTCCCCTATACAGAAATCCTCGATATCCAAGTCCCTTACACATCATGGCATAGTATCTGCAGATCACCTATGTACAGCCTCCTGAATGATTTATTTATTTTTGGAGGCAGGATCTAACATAGCCCAGGCGGGCCACAAACTGCCTACTACTCAAGATGATCCTGAACTTATGTTCCTCCTGCCCCCACCTCCTGAGACACCACCCCACCCAGTTTAGGTGGTGCTAGGGGGCTGAACCTAGGGACTCAGGCACACTAGACAAGCACTCTACCACCTGAACTATATTCTCACCCCCCTCCCATATATTTTAAATCATTTCTAGACAGTTTATAACTCAATCCAACGTCTCTATTATGCAAACAGTTGCTACACTTTACTGATCAGAGAATAATGACCAATTCTGTGCACCCTCAGTAAAGACATGACTTTTTAGATCTTTCAACCCACAGCTGGCAGAACCTGTGGGTACAGTTCCCACTGCACTGAAAACGGAGCCAACACAGATGAAGCGCATCGACGCCATGAAACGAAGACACACACAAAAGGAATCTACTGCATGACTCCATTTATTCAAAGATCAAGAAAAAAAATTAAAACTACAGAAGTCCATCGGGGTTAAGTATGGCTCAATTACAGAACACTTGCTTAGATGCACAAGACCCTAACTTCTGTTGTCGTTAACCGCCCCCCACCCCGCATCCAAACAATCGCTGGTCACTCAAGAGACAGGCTGAGAACCTGACCAAGTGCACTCCAGTTTGTCTGTGCTATCCTCTGTTTGGCATCCTTCTCCTGTTTCAAACCACCAACCTGCCAACCACCAGATGCCTGGCTGCAGGTTCCGCTGGACCACAGGTTCCCAGAGCTCGGCAGGCCTCCCTCCTGTCTCTGTCTCTTCAGCACAGACATCCCTGCTGCTCTGATGTGCCCACCCAGATGGATGCCTCCCACAGACAGCTAGGGACTCCACTGACCTCCCACGCTCCTTATCTCCAGACCCACTTTCTCAACTCTTCCCATGGCTGTGGAAGGACTGATTCCTGTACCAAGTCTCGATCCCTAAGATTTCACAGGCATGGCTCCCTGAGCTACCCTGTTAGGCATGCAGCACAGGTATTTACATATGTAAAAAGGGCTGGAGAGATGGCTCAGAGATTAAGAGTTCTGTACTGCTGTTTCAGAGGACCCAAGTTTGGTTCCCAGCACCCACACTAGACAGCTCATAAATGCCTGTAACTCCAGCTTCAGAGGATCTGAAGCCCCTCTTCTGGCCTCCATGGGCCCTTGTACTCATGTGCATATATCCCATACACAGACACACACATACACACAAAATTAATTTTTTTAAAGTCAAGGATTTGCATACTTTACACAACACATACTATACAATCTCTATAAAAGGCAGATAGCACCTTGTAACTGTCCCAAGCATAGCCACCTGAGGGACAGCCAGTGACGTGCATGGATGGAATTCACACTAGGTCTCACGTACTAAGGAAGAACTGACCCAGCACTACTTGGCATATGATCTGGCAGACAGCTGGGAGCCCAGTGGGGTGTGGTTTCTGACCAGAGCCAGGGGTGTGTACCTTATAAACAGAAAAACAGGATACTTGCTCTCTGCCTAGCAAGCTCTCCACTCCCTGTGCCACGTTCTATACTTCAGAGGGAGTGCTCCCTTTTGAAGGGAGGAGCAGGGTCATCAAGTCTGATGTGAACCCTGACTGCAAATTAGGGGTAGAGTCTCTAAATGGACAGAATATGGGGAGGACAGAGATGATTCACAAATCTGCCTATGGCCCTCAGAACTTGCATTCTGGGGGTGCTGTTCCATTCTCAGCCATGGACTCCCTCACCCCAACATCCTTCACATAGTACAAGACCACTTTCTGGGAAGAAGGCCAATGTGTCTTGCTGCCTCTTCATTCAGTCTATTATTTATGGAGTGTGTAGTCTGTGTTGGGCCCTATGCTTGGCACTATACTTAGTTACAAAGGTCAATGTGGCAGAGAGCCTGTCCCTGGGGTGCTTACTGTCCAGTGGAGAATATAGTCAATAGGCAGGCAACCAGGTTTATAATCACACAATATCCTGCTAGGAGTACAATGCACAGGTTACGGTGACTTATAGGAACAGGAGGGGCCCTAAGAAAGATGGTCACAGAAGGTTTTCTGAGCAGGTAACATAACTTGGAAGTCTGAAGGGCAAGTGGGAATAGCGTTTGCTCAGCCTGGCATCTTGCTGTTGGTTTTCTCCCCGCCACTTAATACATTTTCTTCTGCAAGAGTGGGGTGATGTCAACGCGTTCTCACCAGAGTATCTACTGGTTCTGTCTATAACCTGTCTGGGTGTAAGAGAGATACTGTTTTAGTTTGTTTCTCCATTGCTGTGACAAAACACTCTGGCCACTACCAACTTGGGGAAGAAAGGGTTTATTTGTCTTACATCTCCCAGGTCACAGTTCATGGGAGCCCAAGGTAGGGACTCAGGGCAGGAACCTGAAGGCAGGAGCTGGAGCACAGGCCAGGGAGGAATGCTGCTTACTGGCTTGCTCCTCTGCACCCCCAACCCCAACCTGCTTTCTTATGCAACATAGGCCCACGTGCCCAGGGGTGGCACCACTCACAGTGGGCTGGGCCCTTACCTACCACTCAATGATCAAGAAGATGCCCTCAGACATGGCCACAGGCCAGTCCAATGAAGGCAATTCCCCAACTGAGGCTGCCTCAACCAAGGTGTGTCAAGTTGACACTAAAGCTGTCTAGCACAGATACTGATAAAGAAGGTCCAGACTGTGAGGGAGCTAGTCACACAGGCAGCTACAATGGTACTCGGTTAAGTAGCAAGTTCTCTGCACTGCCTACCTTTGCTTCCTTACACTCCTATTCAGTTGGCCAGATGATACACCCTAGTTCTTTTCCCACAGGTCGTTCTGGGCTGCTGTTTCTCAGGGGACACTGCTATAAGCTGGGCAATGCCAAAGTTCCAACTTTGCCCCACCTACTTTCTCCTCAGACTTATTAACACCAAAGATAGACTACTACTGAAATAGACTAACTTTACCTCTAAATTTAATTTTTTTTTTTTATTAACCACTTTACTCAAACTGTCTCCCCAGATTTGTGAGTGCCTGGGAGCAAGGATCATACTTTATCTTAGTCTCAACATTAAAGTAGTCAAGATTTGAATGAAGCAACATATCATTTACAAAAAACCCCGCGTGTTCTCTTCTGCCTCTTGGAAATTATATTTCTTTAAAAAATTTTATTTTAATTTTATGCATGAGTGTATTACCTGCACGTATATAAGTGCACCTGTGTCATGCAATGCCTTCAAAGGCCATAAGAGGGTGTCAAATCCCCTGGAACTGGAGTTGTGGATGGTTGTTAGTCACCACATGGGTGCTGGTAATTGAACCCGACTCCTCTGCAAAAGCAGCCAGTGCTCTTAACTGCTGAGCCATCTCTCCAGTGCCCAAAAATTATACTTCAAGTTAAGTGTAAGACTTTACAAACAGTCCAGGCTTTGGAAAGTCCAAGGGCATGAAGCCTGTGGGTCATCTCTCATTAGTTTCAGAGACCCTCAACTTTACTGGCCCTTCACTATGCTGGGTACTGCAGAGAAATCTCATTCAGTCTCCCAATACTCCTGTAAGAATAGTTTGATGTTTGTGGTAGAAATGAGAACACAGGATCGCAGGGCAAATAGCTTGCCAGCTAACTAGCCAAAAAAGGCAACATTCAAGCCTACTTCCTCTTCCTATGTCTTAATCAAATAATCCATACTTCACAGGGGACTACAGCCATCAATAAGAAGGACAGTAGTTCTGAACCGAATCAATATCTTGACATAGCAGGATTTGCAGAGCTCAGCTGTGAGCATAGCTCCACATACAGCTTTGAGCAGGCCTTGGTGGGGTGAACTGCTGCCCTTACTAGACGGGGCTGTTCTGGGCCTCTGGGGTCTTGGTAACCCACAGAGCTTAAACTTGGCAGACAACTGGGCTGCATTCTGGTAGGCAACACAATTCTGGACAAAAAGTTTGCGTGTCAATATGAATTCAGAGACCCAGTCCAAGATGTTTTGCTAACCAGAGTCTGAAAGACTACATGGACATTTGGCCCAGGGCAAGGCACGTCCCACTTGTGAAGATGTCTACCCACTCCTGGATCCAGCACAGTCACATCCCTTTGGGTAACAAGAGGCAGTAAAGGATAAACACTACAAAGTACTGGAGCTCATAACTCTGAATAAAATAGCAGGCTCTTGCTCCCCACCCTGGCCACAGTGTACAGTGGTATACCCCCTACCCCTGACTCAGCAGGCACTGTGATACATGAGAAACAGTTCCAACCACATGGAAGAAGCACTTATTAAACTAAAGCAATCACCTTCCTCCATGACAAAAACTTCCTCCATAACAAACAGTTCCCTCCATGACAGCCAGCCTGCTGCTGAAGTTGCTCTCTTCAAGCCATGAAGGGTACCCAATTTAAAACGCACCCAAAACTGACACACTGTGCAAAGGCCCTTCTCTTTCAGGGGTCCCCTAACATCCCAGTACTATAGCCACTTGTCTTGTGTGGCTCTCAGGTTCAAATATGCCTCAGACCCTCAGTGATGACCCCTAACTTCCTAACTCCAGGCAATGAAGTGCTAAGGCCTGGTTTTGTTCACTGTACAATCAGCTGCCACGTTAACACCTGCTCCTCCTGGGCCAACTGGATACAATTTCAAAAGCAAGATTTCTAATACATGAAATGTACTTGTGAAGTATAAAGAGAGCTGATCCTCCTCAAAGGAACAGGGAAGGACCAGATCCATGCATACTCAAGTCTGCGGCAGAACACACAGAAGAACATACGTAGCCCATCACAAGGAAAGATGCAGAGGCAGCATAAACCCAAGGATGTATAAACACAAAGGCAATGGCAGCCTGAGAGGAGATCTGAACAGGAACCCAGGCTGGAGAATGGTGGAAATGAGGCAGAACATACTTGGCAACCAAAGCATGTTTCCTAGATCCGTGCATGAACTCCTTGCAAGAAAATCTGTGAGCATGTGTCACTGGACAGGCTGGTCCCAAATGTCCACTGAGAACCATTTAATCAGAGTAGGTGAGCTATACAATATAAGTCAAAAGCCCTGTCCACTCCCAAGCTAGCTGACCTGTCAACAGAATGATGGGACAATCTGCTGTTTCCCATTCTCCACTAAAGAGTTTGAGTCATCAAGGTAAGCTCAAGGGTTACAGGGTAAGTAGGCAAAAATGAGAACACTACTGCCTACCATATCACAGTACAGCAGGTGCTTGGTCAACACTGAGGGGACCCCTGCCCTACACGATTCTCATTTTTATTTTGGGTGCTAGAGGGAATTAAGGTTTAGAGTGGCTCCACACCATTTTTTTCTCTGACCTGCACTTGCTTTGCAACTCTGAAGACTATGTCCTAGAGATTCTACCATTAGACAGAGGATCAAAGGAATCAAAGTCAGAGACACTGAAAACCAGTGGTGGTGGTAGGGTGTGGGAGAAACCTGTTCATCAGCTGGTAACTGATGACCAAGATAGTAAGCATAAGTCTTGGGCACGCCCCCATCCCATTTTTCTGGAGGAATGGACCTAAGGCTTTGAGGGGGGCCCCAGATGGTTAGTAAGACCTTATAGTAGACTCCTCATCTGGGTTCTTTCCAGGACATGGGCTCTCCAGCAAAGACGGAAGTTAAACCAGAGACAAGATAAGCTTCAAATGCCATGCTAAGCACCAGTGGTCACTGTTTATAACACTCAGACCCATGTGCTTGCTTGCTTATGTTGGGGATGGTGCCCGGGGCTCTCACATGCTAGGCCCCAAGCCATTACATGCCACACTACTGGGATACGTCCACTGTAGGGAGAGATGGAAGATGTGCTACAGGGGATGAGCTACTTGGCCAGCTTGCACAGGGGTACACGAAGCTTGCTAGCATCAAGAACTTCAGAAATATTCCAGTGATCAGGGCCCAGTCCCACCCAATCAAATTAGAATCTCTGTGGTGGCATGGCATAGGTATGTGTCACCCTCCACCCCAGTTGGCTCTAACAGACACCGGGTTGAGAAGAGGGGAAAGGGAATGTGGCACACATTCAGCTGAATGGCCAGAGACTTGGCTCATGTACCACCCGATGGCCTCTAACACAACATTTGTGTCACCACCCACCCAGTAAATCTCAACTTTCTCTAACCAGAAAACAAAAGCCACACAGGAGAGCTACCTAACCAACTTGCTGAGCAATAATCCAAAGAATTCAAGGAAAGAGGTGTCTAATTTGGATATGGATGTTTTGTTGAGGAAAATGTAAACCAGCTGTACTGTCCTGTCTCTCTTGAGGTGAAGCTAAGCCACAACACATCCAAAGATAGCCCCGTTGATTGTATGTTTGCAAGGAAGTGCAGTGCCAATACACCACGTGGGTGGAGGAAGACCATGCTCGGAGTGACTGTGGCTGGCAGGCCAGCTTTGGAGCTGCTTCTACCCAACAAATTAAAGTCATGGGTACCCAAGGATGGGCAAATATAGCCCAGTCCCACCAAGGTCAGCTCTGTGGGTTGAAGGGACGCCTGTCCAGTCCTCTGTCCTGCCAGCACAGCTGCTTGTCAAACACTTCACATCTTGACTGGAGTGGGTAATTTTTCTACCTACCATTTGGAAATGGCAGTTAGGGATGGGTGCTAATCATGATTGTGAGTGGCAATGGTCACATGTAAAATCTAAGGAGCAAGGAGAAAGCTTTTGAGTTGCTCAGAGACCTCACCAAGTCTGTAGACACTCACCAGCACAGCCCTGATGACAAAGAGAGTTAATTGGGGGTAATGCCCTGGGTGCTGTCTGTTGCAGAAACTCTGAGGGGACCTGGCACCAATTTGGTTTGCAGATGACCTAAGGTGATTCCAAGGAATGTCTTGTAACTCTGCAGTATAAGGCAAACCAAACCCATGATGCCAGCTGCACAGTCTTGAGTCTTATAGGCACCATACTGTATAAAGCACCATGGGATTTCTGTTCCTGAGACCCTGTAGATGTGGTGAGGTGACCAAATATTGTTTCCTTAAGTCTCACGTTACAGTTCTCACTAGATGCTAAAGTTCACCTCTGTGATGACACTAACAGGAAAAGGACCTCCCAGTACAGCAGGGAGGATCATAAGTTCAAGGCCTGTCTAGACAAATAAAAAAGACTGTGTCTCGGGCTGGAAAGATAGCTCAGTGGTTAAGGGCCCTGGCTGCTTTTACAGAGAACCCAGGTTCAATTCCCAGCTGTAACTCCAGTTCCAGGGAAATCTGACACTCTCTTCTGACCTCCGAGGGCACTTTTTGAGACTGTCTCAAAATAAAGAGCAAAAGAAGGGTTGGAGATATAACTCAGGGGTAAAGTGATGGCCTAGCATGCACCAGGCCCTACTAGTTCAATCCCTAGTACTACTCTCTGAAAAAGATACACTAAAAAAAAATTTTTTTTATTTTTGGTCTTTTTGAGACAGGGTCTCCCTGTAGCCCCAGCTGGCCTGAAACTCACTGTATAGACTAGGCTAGTCTTGAACTCACAGAGATCCGCTTGCCTCTGCCTCCCAAGTACTGGGACTACAGGCATGCACCACTATGCCTGGCGAATATTTTTTTAATTATTTATTATTATTTTTTGTGTATGAGTGAGTGTTTTGCCTGCATGTACGTAAGTGCCTGATGTGCATACAATGCCCTCGGAGGGCAAAAGAGGGCGTCAGGTCCCTTGGAACTGGAGTTACAGGTTGTTATCAACCATGTAGGTGCTGGGAGATGAGCCTGGTCTTCTCCAAGAGTGGCCAGTGCTCTGAACTGCTGAGCCATCTTTACGCCCCACCCCCATATTGTTTTCATTGTTTCTATTTATTTTCCTAAATCAAGCCCTCTTCCCATCCTTTCTAGGTACAGAGGCTCTCTGTATAGATCAAAGGGATGGTGTGTGTGTGTGTGTGTGTGTGTGTGTCTGTCTGTCTGTCTGTGTCTGTCTGTCTGTCTGTGTCTATGTGTGCGCATGCATATGTGTTTCTGCTCCCACCTTTTCCCACCTCAGCTGCAGGGTCAATTGGAGGAAACAAAAAAGCTAGAGCCGTGCTGCCTGCTCCTGGAACCTTCCCACAGACCGAACAATGAGGCTGAATTTTATGCTGTGACATCATCGGCCACCAATCACCACAGACAAGGTGGAGCAGGTTTTGTCTGTGAACAATTCTCTGTAACCTTTAAATGGCAAAGGGCAGTGCAGGTGTGAGGTGGGGTTTTACTTTTATCCTGTGTCTGTGTGAAATTATATAAGTGAGCAGAGAAGGGGCTTTCTAAGAAAAAAAAAAAAAGAAATCTAAAATGCCCTGGGTGTGCGTCCCAGACTATAGGAACGTACCTGCCCCCTCGCCCCCTACTGACAGTGGAAGCCTTTGTTCCCAGAGGTGGTCAGTGACATCTTCCCAGTGCTCCTAGCCAGGCAAAGAGCCAGAGTCTCAGGAAAGTAGTTGATTGTCACCTGAGCTGTGTGTGTGCAGGTGTGTTTTCAACAGGGGTTTCAAAGCAGCAAAGGGAGTGAGAGAAAAGAGCATTTGGCAGATCCACAGATCAGCTAAACATCTACCTGGAAACAGTTTCTACTTAACGCATCACAGCTTGAGGTTCTTGGGACTTGGTTATTTGTAACTCACTTCCCTCGAGAAAACACTGGCATCTTATGAATGAAGTTTTTAGCCAAGGTTAGGACATAGAAGGAGGAGGGGTATCAGCGCTAGAGGCACACAGGGCTCCAGGAGAAAACATACAGAGCAAATACTGTTTGCAACAGCAAGACTGCACTAACGGGATCCCTCCGCCCGCTGAGCCATATTATTACATGAAGTCCCGAACAATAAAATCCAAGGCAGAGAGCACAGGGCTGGCCAAGCCTCTGCTGGTGACAACATTCCATGCAGTCTGCCAGGCAGCCAGCCTCCTGGGAATGGGGCAGCGACCAGAAGCCAAGAGACAAGGTTTTAAAACACTGGCCATCATAGACACAGGACAAAGCCTGGAAGAGAAACACTTTCTTTCCTTTTTATTTTTTGTTATTTTTAATTTTTGCAGTATTAGGCTTTGAACTCAAGATATATGCAAGCTAGGGAGGTGCCACCAGCAAGCCACACCCTCAGCCCTGAGCTGCTGCATTTTTAACTGAAATCAGGGTACAGTTGAACATGTGAAGGGAAGCTGAGTTCTCACATAGGCACCTGGATAGGGCATGCTCTGAGATCCTAAAGCTTTGTATAATCAACCAACATACATGAAATGCATTAAATAAGAATGCCTTACTCCTGTACAGTGGACTCTACTGCCTTTGTAAATGGTGAAGACTAGCTGGATGTGGTGGTGCACACCTGTAATCCCAACACTCCGGATGCTGAGGCAGGAGATCACCCATTTGAGACCAGCCTGGGATACCTCATTCTCCAGGCCAGCCTGAACTACAGAACAAGACTCTGTCAAAACAAACAAACAAACAAACAAACAAGAAAACAATGATAAAAATTAGGTAGGAGGAGTAAAATTAAGATTAGGACAATAGGCATGGTGGTACATGCCTTTAATCCCATCCTAGTCTACATAGGCCAGCTGGGGCTACAGGGAGACCCTGTCTCAAAAAACAAGCAAGCAAGCAAGAAAACAGAGTATTTACACCAGGCTAAACACAGGCAGATACCCTTCAGGGCTGGCTGCTGCAATTCTCCAGTTTCCAGACAACTCTTGGCTCCCTTTCACATTCCCAGTTCTGCCCTCACCTTCTCCTAAGAGTTGTCCCGCTGGAGGGGGAAAGACCTTCTCCAGCTTGGCTGGACGAACAGTGCAGTAAGATTGCAGCAGATGATCTCTGCCTGAAAACTATCCAAGTCCCTCCCCCGACTCATTTTGCCTCATCCACCAATGCACATAAAACTCTGAATACAGGGGCACCTTGAGCCCTGGAGTCTATGTGGAAGCTCACTATGACCCAGGCTGGGGTGGGGCCTCTTCATTGGCAGGCAGAACCAATACCTGTTGAAAGCTCCCTGATCCCCTTTCCTCTGGTTGTATGAGGATCACAGGCTTCTATTAAAGGAGAAAGAGACCAAACTAAGGCCATCCCTGCTCACTACCCCTCACAAATAAAACAGCAGCATATTCTTATGAACAGCCTGTCCTGCTCTAAGACTTGGCTGCCCAGGGGGTAGCACTGGCCCACTGCCCCAACAGATGGGCTCTGAGAACTGAGGCCTCCTCCATGCCAGCAGCACACACTTCCAACTTCACCATGCTCTCCAGCCCACTGGGAATCCTGTCTGCCTGGCCTACCATCAAAGACCACAGACAAGGCCTATTTCTGCCCAGAGATGGGAGAACGGGAGAAAAAGGAGGCTATATTTAGCTAGTGGGTCAAGATAAAAGGAATGGAATGAGTCACCAAGGCCAAGCACAGCCTGAGGGCTTAACTATTGCCAGGCACAGGGGCCAGTCAGTCCATCACCAGCCACCCAGGGGCTGGTTTGCTGAAGAGCACAGACTTTCACAGGTTTTGGAAAAAGAGACACTTGCAGAGGGACACAAAAGCAAACAGGGAAGTCAGAATAGATGACATGAGACTCAATATCACATTAGGCTGTGACAATGAGGTACAAGTTTCTTAACATTGGTATCCTCTCAAGAGCTTTAATGAGGGGCTGGAGAGATGGCTCAGCGGTTAAGAGCACTGGCTGCTCTTGCAGAGGACCTAGGTTCTATTTCCAGCACCCACATGGAGGCTAACAAATCTCTCTTAACTCTAGTTCCAGGGGATTTGATGCCCTCTTCTGGTCTCCATGGGCATTGCATGTCACGGGTGCACTTACATACACGCAGGCAAAACACTCATACACATAAAATTAAAGTAAATAAATTTAAAAAGAACTAAAATGGCTGGGCGTGGTGGCACACGCCTTTAATCCCAGCACTCGGGAGGCAGATGCAGGTGGATCTCTGTGAGTTCAAGGCCAGCCTGGTCTACATAGTGAGTTCCAGGACAGCTGGGGCTACTGGGAGACCATCTCAAAAAAGACCAAAAAAAAAAAAAAAAAACTAAAATGAATTTTCCTTGGAGAACCTTCTGGCTATCCAAGAGGCATAGAAGGGACTACCGCCATTTTAGCCACAGCAGGCCCACTTGCCTGGCTTTATACCTGAAAGAGTAGGGAAGACTTCATTTTCCTCAGCGTAGTGCAGAATACCCCTACTTCTTAAAAGAAAGGGTGAAAGGAGGCAGCTTGTAGGTCAAGACCTTTCTAGAACAGCTAGCAGCTCGCCCTTGATCCTCTGCTCTGCAGCCAGTGGCCCCCTGTGTGTCTGGACTCGTGACCCAGGCTGCCCACTCACTGCCCAAACCTAGCCCAAGGAGATGCTTTCACTTGATATAAGGAGAGCGCCCCTGCAAGTGAGATGCAGCCTTCTTTTCTATGTGTGGAGTATTTCTCAGCAAGGCCTCTGAGTGCCATAACACATGCAGACACATGCAATGTACATTCACGTAGACATGTGCATAGGGACCTCAAACATCTGTATCCCCAGAATGACCAGGCAACACACAAAGTCAGCAAATAATATGTCCCTCTTATGTGGGGTGCATAGTAAAGGCTTACATTTAGGGTGACACCTACCCTATCACGGGGAAGGGCATGTCTGGCCTGAGGGAGCAGTCCCAGGTTCTCATAGCTGCCTATTTTTAGTCTCAGATCTTTCCGGCCTTGTTCCTCAGGGAAGGCCCCTCCCTGGGCTCTCTAGCCCACTGCTCACCAGCAGGATCCTGACACAGAGCAGGAAGGTGGGACTGCAGGAGTCCCTGTACGGCCTCTCCTTGCTTCACATTTCAGAGGACAGCCTGAGAAGTCAGACCAAAAGTGGGAGGAAAGAAATGCTTTCAATAAGGAAGAAAAGCTGTACCATTATTCATCAAGGATCAGAGCAAAGCTCTGGGTCACAGGGCTGGTTGGCACACCTTCTCCCCTTGGTGAACTGGCCAGTGCCTGTCACTGCCTCTGTCGATACTGTTGCCTGGACTTTGCAGGTGAAGCTCTGCCCGCCAAGACAGCTGCCACTCACCCATCAGCATGGCAGAAACTGTGGATCCCTTTTCATGGTACAGAGGTTCTAAGGGAGGAGGAGGCTTGGTGCTGCCTTGCTCTCATCGCTAACCATGCAGCTCTCCTTTCCCTAAATCTCCAAGAACTGTACATGTGCAGCTGTCACAGAATTGCCACTGTAGATTGCAGTGAATCTGTTCCATCTGGCCATCTTGGATTGACCTGTCACTCTAAAACTGGGAATACAGGCACCTGGATCCCTTCAAAAGTCAAAAAGATCTTAACATGACATAACAAGGTTCAGACACAACAAGTGAGATGGAACCCATGCATATGATGTGGGATATCCTTTATATTTTTTAAATTAAGAGCAAAGGAAATGATAGCCTAGTTGATTAGCCTAATAATTTTTTTTCTTCAAACAGGGCACAATACATATATGACTTTATGTCTTTCGTCACAAGACACCATGTTTTTCAAAAACCATCAATGCAGAATAGGGGAGACATCAACTCTCCACAGCAGGTTCTTTGTCACACCAAGTCAATGCACACAAGACCCAAGTGCCAGGCTGACTGGCCAGAGCCAGCATCAGCCCACCCTCCTCCTCCACCTGCCACTGGAGAAGAAATCATTTGGTGATTAGGCAAGTCCTCCCTTCCTTCCCATCTTGCTCTAGTGTATAGGGCCTAAGAAGAGCTGTACTGGGGCTGGAAAGATGGCTCAGTGGTTAAAAGCACTGACTGCTCTGCAGAGGACTTGGGTTTGATTCCCAGAACCCACATGGTGGCTAACAACCGTCAGGAACTCCAGTTCCAGGGGAATCTGACACCCTCTTCTGACCTCTGTGGGCAATGCAGGACATGGGTGCACTTACATACATGCAGGCAATATGCTCATACATATAAAATGAAAATAAATTAAAAAAATTTTTTTAAAAGAAAGAACAGCAGCATCACCTCTGTGCCAGCCCACAAGAGGAGTGGGGAAGGGGAGGAGAGGAGAAAAGGGGGAAGGAGGGGAAAATACCTCCGGGAAAGGAGGCTGGTGTTCCAATGAGAGCTTGGCACATCTACCTAGCACACTCCAACTTCAAGTCCTCACACAGAAGCCAGACTGCATTTACTACAGCCCAGAATGCACTCCTCCCCAAGATGTGCGATCATACAAGCCAGGGATTCTGCTCCTCTGAGGCTTATGGATCATTCTGAAAACTTTGAAATAATTAAAAATACAAGGAGAGGGGCTGGAGAGATGGCTCAGCCGTTAAGGGGCATGACTGCTCTTGCAGAGGACCCAGGTTTGATTCCCAGCACCCACATGGAGGCTATGAACTACCCTTAACTCTAGTTCCAGGGGAATCCGAAGCCCTCTTCTGACCTCCGCAGCATTACACGACACGGGTGCACTCACATACACGCAGGCAACACACTCATACACAGAAAATAAAAATAATAAATAAAATATTTTTTAAAAATACAAGGAGAAAGATGGAGCATGACCTCAGAAGACTGTCTCTATTTTGTCCTCTTTGTAAAACAGAAGATGTAACAGAAGTTGACCGGAGTCAACTGAAGTGCCTGACTCTCACTATGGCTGAGTGCAGATGCTATCACCCATTAGCTGCCACTTACAGAGTACTCACAGCCACATGCTCTACCTGCATTAGCTCATTTCTGTTTTCAGAGTAACACTAAGTATAATGTTACCCTCACTTTAGAGATCAGGCAATTAAATTACGGCTCAGAGAAGACCATTAAGTCCCAAGGTCATGATGCAATGGAGACACTAGGGCTGGCTAGTCCTGGCACCTACACCCCTTCCAACATGGCCCTCACTGATTCACCCGTTACGCTAAAACTGGGAGTACAGGGACCCTGTACTTTTTCTCGCCTTTTTTCCTAGTAACTTGTCATAAGCACGCATGCCAGATCTCTCATTCAATTGTCTCTACGCTCCTAGATGTTTTTAAACCAACAGTGATCTTTGATCTGTAGATACTGATCCATGCCTGCTCTATATCATGACTGCACAGAGTATAGAGACCCAAAGGAAGGAATCTAGAGATGAGGACAGGAGTAAAGCAGTGTGGCTAACTTGTTAAAGGTGATAAATGAATAGCACTCAAGACTGCTGTGCAGGCAGCGCTTCCTGGGGGACATACCACCCTGCACAGTGCGGGGATGTGATGCTGGTTTCTAGCAAGCTTTGTGGGCAACACTTGTGAAGCTGCCTGACAAGGGGCTTAGTTATTAAGTTTAGACTACTTGGGCTGGGGAGGTCTGGAAAACGCAAAGAAGTGAATGGGAAACTTGAGAGGACTTAGCAGAATGTGGAGAGGGGTGGGCGGGAGTGCCCCTGGGAAACCAGGATGGAAGGAAGACAGAGGGGACGCACAACGGGCATTGTCCAGGGCCCAGCATCTATATTTGAAAAAGATGTAAACAGTCTGACTGTACAGCTGCTTATCATTGTTTGCATGTGACTGTCCTCCAGAGGCCCGGGTAGGGAAGGCTTGGTCACCGGCCTGCAGCACTATCAGGAGGACATGGAGCCTGTGGAGGTGAGACTTGCAGCCCCTGCCCTCTCTGCTTCCCAGCCACCACGAGGGGAGCAGATTTCTTCCACTAGGCATTCCCACCATGATGTATGGAGCCCACAGACCCAAAGCAACATGACCAACAGACTGAGACCCCTAAAAATGTAAACTAAAACAAACTTTTCCTTTTTTATAAGTTGATTTTTGTCACAGTGACAGAAAGTTAACAACATACCACTTGATTGCCAAGAATTAAGAGATTTAATTCTCAAACTCATTTCTTCTTGAAAAGAAGCTCTCTTATTGTGGCTCTTGGTTGCTGATATAATGGAATGGCATGATACGTATCTTAGGGAAGGCAGCTCCAACAATTCCACTACCCAGTGGCGCAGAGACTTAAAGCCATGAACTGCACACATACACGGCCTTCAGCTAGAGACTGTTTTAGCAAGGTATCTGTCCTTTTGTGTGTGTGTGTGTGAGATAGCATCTCCCTGTAGCCCTAGCTGGCCTGGAACTTACTATGTAGACCAGGCTGGCCTTGAACTCTGTCTCTGCCTCCCAAGGTGTGTGTCACCATGCCTGGCCTGATATCTGTCCTTTTTAATAAACCCTCATTGTCCACAATGAATAGGAAAGGAAATTCCACCGAAAAGAAATTCTACCATTGGCTCTATCTGGTGTCAGTCTCCCAGAAGAGCCAGATCAGTGGTCTTGCCGGTTAGTGATGCTCCTGGTATCCTGGCTGGGCCACTTCCTCCACTGTCTCAGGCAGTGGCACTGCCCTTACTCAGCCAGTCCCTTAGTAGCAGAAACAAGTGCCCAGACCACAGAGCAGGACCACCCTGGTGGTTTATAGTGTGCACAGTTTGGTAAAGAGGCAAGGTGGCATGGCTGAAATTTCCGTGCTTAGAATCAGAGACAAATCATAAGCTGCCACGCTGCTCCAGACCTACCTTGGTGCCATGGATGGAGCTAAGAAATGAGGACAGTTCAACAAGTGCAGAGCACTAGGAACACACAGTGCCTCTTCCCCAAGGGTCCCAGATCAGGGCACCTCACTGCTTCCTCCTCTCACAGCATACTCATCACCCACACCTAATACTTACTACCTCTATCTGACAAGAGGAAAAAAATCTCAGCACACAGAAACTACCCACGTAGGGCCAACTTCAAATCCACCTGAGCAAAGAAACGACTGCTAAAGGTTGTCATAAAGTCAAGCACTTTTCTGTTATGAAGAGTAAGATAGCTGAATTAATTCATTTCTAGTCATAATTCCTAGCAGTGCCTTGTAAGAGTCAAACAGAACCGGAGCATTAGGCAATGTGTGACCCAAGGTGGAGCTGACTGGAAGGCTGGGAACCACAGGGCCGGACTCCACAATCCTGCATGAACCTGTGCCTGGGCTGGGTCCGCTCTCAGTAAAGGCTTGCTGAGAGATTAAAGCTTTCACTGGCAGCCAATCCCTCCCGCCTAGACATGCTGCTCTAGGTAGGGAGATGCTCCAGATTCCCCATACTCCTCTCTTCTCCAGACTCTTCCCACACTTGTGCTTTCCCTTCCTTTAGGGATCACCAAGTAAGTCCATCATCCACAATGATGTATGCAGATGAGTACATGGATTATGGGCAGCTCCAAACCAGGAGCTGTGGGGTAACGCTCCTGACAACACTCTTGACATGTACCTGTCATTGTAACAGTGGGAGGTGGGACTAGGGGCCTGGCGTGCTTCTTCTAATACCAGCACTTTGGGAAAGTTGAGGCAGGGGGATTCCAAGTTCCAGGTCAGCCTGGACCATCTCAAAAGACAAACTAAAAAAGGAGAAAGGGCCTGGAGGGCTTGGTCTTCATGAATGGATTAATGCCACAGTCACAGGACAGGTTACTGAGAAAAGACTGGGTTGTGCTGGCTTCCTGACTGGCACCTGCCAGGTTGCTCTGTCACATGACACAGCATGAGGGAGGCCCTCAGATGGAGTGCCATACTCTGAGACTCTCGTGGTCTGAGAACTGTGAGCCAATCAGTGGTATTTATTATAATAAAAGGAAGAAAATGAACTAAGACACAAGATAAGCCCCCCGCCCCAGCTGCCTATTCAAACCTGCTGCCATGCTGAAGTTGAGGAGACAGAACTAGGACAACCTGGGGATATTTTTGAAGACACGGAGGGGAAAAAAAAGAATGGGAACAATTAACAAGAGGGAAGAATGAAACACAATGAGGCTCGCCAACCAGCCAAGTCACAAAAACTCAGCTGTTGTGTTTTGTTCCGAAGAGAAAAACCCACCCATTAGCTAGGGAGCCCCAGCCGATAAGCAAGAGGCTGTGAAGGCTTAGAGAGAGCAAGGCCCACTCACCCTTTCTGCCCACGGGACTTAGGGGAATTTCTTAACCTCTCAATTTTCTTTTCTGGCCAAAGGAGACAACGTCAGGGAAAGGCAGCAACGTGGAAAACACCGAAGGACAGTGCCTAAACACATGGCTAGAGATGACAACAGTGACAATTCCTGTTAAGCCCCAACATCAGGACACTGCAGGAGCATCAAACCCACAGCTCTCATTCAATAGTCCTCATGAATACAGGATGGTGGGAAGTGTTCTCTCGGCCTGTCCCTTCCTCCATCCAGGCATCAAAGGAAGACATCTGTCTCCAGGCACTGACTCTGAGTCCGAGATAAGACAAAAACACATGGCTGGCCTTCAACCATGAGGTGCAGGCCAAGCTCCGGAGGAAAAGCACAAGCAAGTGAACTACCTAAATAAACTCAAGCACTCACACTAAGGCCTGGGCTACCCTGCCTCAAAAGCAATATCTGGGGTGCAGGGATGGCCAAGGTGGCCCCATGCAGTCCAGTACCTTTCCCAGGGCAGCTAGGAAACAACCATACCCCATAGGACAGTCCAGGGCATACATGCCCTGACATCTAGATTTGATGCTCTCTGAGACAAGAGGTACATAGGCAGGGTCACTTAAGGAGCATTCTGGGAAGAGTGATGTTTATATAAATTATGGGGTTAGAAAAATGTGACAGGAACCTGACAGTGAGGGGAGGAGGGAAACTCTCCCTTGCTAGGATGCAGGCACCATGGAGGTAAGAAATTTGTCTGTTTTGCTCACTGCTGGTATCTTTAGTTCTTGAAACTGCACCTGGAACACTTGAATGAATGAAAGAGGAAGAGGCAAAAACCCCATGTGGTTAAAGCTTTGAGTCAAACAGAACTGGATTCGAATCGAATCTTTTCTGTTTGCAGCTACTCAGTAGCCATGTGACTTGAATCAACTCCCTCAGCCTCCGAAGTTATCAAGGATAAATGACAACTTGGTTAAGCCTCACAGAATGGCTAGCACATGGCAAGCTCTCAGTAAATAATGACTCGAGCACTGGAGAGATGGCTTATCAGTTTAGAGCTTTGGCTGCTCTTGCAGAAGACCTGGGTTTTTCCTAGTACCCACAAAGTGGGCTAACAATCATCCTTAACTCCATTCCAGAGGCTTTGACGCCCTCTTCTGGCCTGTACAGGCATTGCACACATGTGGTGCACTTACATACACGAATACAAACACTCATACGCATAAAATAAAATAAAATAAAATATTTTTAAAAATAAAGAAATAAACAATGACTCTTAGCTATGATCATCTCCTGTCCCCCTGCCAGTACCTTCAACGTCTCCCTAACTTGCGTTAGAAAAACAGGCACTGTAAAGAATCAAAGGACTACCTAGGAGTGGAGGCTGCTGCCCTGGTCTAGCCCGACTCTCTGCTACAAGTGCGCCTTCCCTGCACCAAACTCCCTTTCATTCACCATGATGTCATATATACTCCAGCCCAGCCCCCTCTCAACCCACCACAGAAGCTGGTGAACAGGGGACAGTACACCTCAGGCCCCCCACTAACCAGCTGTGCCCTCACCTACACCCTTGCTCCTCTGCCCACACCCCAGCATGTCATTTGACTCACCCTAAAGTGACATCAAAGTCTCAAGATCGGGACTCTCTCAGGTTGCTCCAGGGTGCTGTTCACTAAGGCAAACCAGAGTTTTTCCTGACAGGTCTAGTTCTCCTATCTCAGTGTGTCAGGGACAGTTTTCTGCACAAACTCTAAGCAGTGTAGGATCTCAGGCTTGCAAGCCCCAGGCTAAGGTCACAGAGGTTTACACTAGAGATTGATAAGGCCTCTGGCTTGCTTGCTAAGTAGGTATAGCACTCAGGTTTCCTAAGGACTAGGGTCCAGGGAAAAGAATTTCAGTTTCAGTCATAAGCCCTTATTTAGCTATTTGATATTGCTTGGTTTATGGACACAGTTTATGCGCAGGAAGAGGAGTTCCTGACTGTGTTGGTCGTCCCTGGTTTCATAGATGGCACAGCAAAAGCAACCCAGAGGGAATGAGAGGGACTGGTTTCTCATACCCATGTCTACCAGTTCAGTCTAACCTTTTGGTGCCTGATCCTCAGGGCTGCAGGGCTTGGCCAGCAAGGATGCTAAGTCGAGCACATTCTAGGGCACAACTTGGAAGCCAAACAAGATTCAGAACTGGGACAGAGAGGGAGACCCCAGAGGCATGGAGTAACATCTCCCAGGCCTGCCCAGGCCCACAATGTCACTACTGGAGATGTCACCCGCAGCTTCCTACTGACCCTTGCAATTCAGCTCATAGGACAGAGGACCAGGAGTCTAGGGCTGTGTTAGGTCCTCTCCATGTCTCCAGGAAACAGGGAAGAAGAAGAACTCCCACCATAGAGCAGGAAGTGACAATGCTCAACACTCCAACTCCAGCAAGGAAGCAAGCCACAGCAAAACAGCAGAACTCGGCTTAGAGCAGGTAACTTGCTCAATTAGAAAAATCCCATTCCCAGCAGGCCAGTGCTGACTAATGGACAGAAGTGGGTGGTGTCTTCCAGAAAGATCCTTTTAAAGGTGTAGACCATCCATATTCCCCCAAGGCAACCTGTCTTTCCTTTGCTTCCTGCTGTGGTTTGAACTTGTGACACTATACAATGGCCTCCGTCACATTATGACAGGGCAGGATGTTGTCAAGAGACACAAAGGTGTAAACTATCCATATTCCCCGAAGGCAACCTGTCTTTCCTTTGCTTCCTGCTGTGGTTTGAACTTGTGACACACAAGCTCATTTGCTGTCATGTAGGCAGGGCCTAGAGGAGGTCATGAGGCCTGGGAACCCAGGAGCTTGGTGTCCTCATGGTGGTATTGGTGTCTTTAGAAGAGGAGGGATCCCTACTAGTATGCTTGCTCTGCCTTATACAATGGCCTCCGTCACATTATGACAGGGCAGGATGTTGTCAAGAGACACTGAGAAAACACCAATGCCATACTCTCAGATCTCAGAGTTCCCAGCTTCCAGAGACAAGGGCCAAAATAAACTTCT